>NC_038250.2:22997994-23071553 GCF_000004515.6 Glycine max
TATAGGTGTCTAGCGGTAGGAGTCTGCTCAGTAGATCTTGTCACCTGTGATTAATTCTGAAGAACCAAATAAACCTATACTTGTATAAGGAGTGTTGCGCTCAGCGGATGGCTCACTAAGCCAGAAGATTGGCTTAGCGAGCGAATGAAAATCAACACTTCACAAACTTGCCTAATTAACCTGAAATTGAGAGGAATTGATTATTAAACACACAAAATGGAATTACTAAGTATTTATTACCTGTCTTTAACTAAAAGTACTTACAACACTACAAAAGAAGCATAAATTGGAGGAGTTTGATACAATTTACGCAAGTTTTATACATAAATGTATTTTCTTTTTTGTCCTTATATTAGATGCTTCAGGAATATCAAATTCAACCTAGCAAATGAAAAATTAGGTTTTATTGTTACTAAATTTGAATTTTTAGTTAATAAACAAAATGCAACATGAAAACTAAAATACCTGAATATCCTCCCATATCAAATCCTTTTGAGCAGCAAGGACTTGCTTCCAATTCTCGTATGTCACATCCACCTTATCACGAGAGATGATCTCCAAATATGTTCTTAACTTCTTTTTGTGGGGACCGTCAGCATTCCCGATAGCAGGATCAACATGGACCAGGGGTCTCTCTGCCCCAACTGGTCTAGTTTCCAATGATCTTAGGCATGTGGCCTTGCTTGTCTGCTTCAAGGGAGACGATGAATGCGATGCTGCACCAGTAGGAGGAGGAGAGCAGGGAGTTGTAGCCATTTGCTTGAAAAAAAAAACATTAATTTAGGATGTTGTGAGCAAAAATTAAGTATCAATGTAATTCAATGGACTGAAATTAAGTACAAAATAAAAAAAAAATTACATTAGACGATGTTAATTAATTCTCATTCATCTTGATCATTATGATTAGCATGAACATCGTCATCTTCTTCTTCTCCGACGACATTAGGCGACATTTGTGTGGACAAAGGACTAACATAAGTATCAATGTATGAATCATCATCTTCAACATTAACACCTATTGTTTTCTCGTGTAGAACCACTGACCACCTTTCATCACAAGGGTCTTGAACATAAAATACTTGTTTAGCTTGTTCTACCATGATGAAAGGATCATTCTGGTAATCGAGTTTGTTAAGATCGACCAATGTAAATCCTACATCATTGGTCCGCACACCGGTATTACTGTCAACCCACTTACATTTGAAAATACAAATAGTGAATTTGACATAGTTAAGATCCCAAATTTCTTCAATGAAACCAAAGTAAGGGATGGAAGCTACACGGGGATTGTCATCATGTACACTAGCGAAGTTATAACATTTCTTTTGGGCCCATCTACTAGCTTTCTTAATGTTTCAAAAGCATTATTATCAGCAAAGATTGGATCTTTAAACCAATCTAGGAAAGTCTTGTTATGCTCTTTCAAGACCCTACTCTTCGACATTTTTGGATTACTTTCCTTCTCTAAACCTTTATGGAGAAGTATGCATGGCAACACTTCATCACTGTTATTCAACACGTACAAATGAGCTTGTTGCAAATCTTCTACAGTTGGAGTGAAAACATGCAGTCCTCTTAAACCCTTACTTCCCACTCTTTCATCATGCTGAGACTCGGGAAGCCCAACAAGTTTAGCTTTTTCAACGTACTCTGAACAAAATTCAATGGATTCTTCTACAATGTACCTTTCAACAATAGATTCTTCCAGATGATGTAAATTCTTGGTATACCCCTTTAAGATCTTCATGTATTGCTCAACCGGGTACATCCACTGCAAATAAATAGGACCACAACATTTGATTTCTCTGACCAGATGAACAATTAAGTGAACCATGATGTCAAAGAAAGCTGGAGGAAAATACATCTCCAACTGACACAATATAATAGCAGCCTCATTTTCCAACTCATTTAACTTCACAGGATCAAGGACTTTGCTACATATGGCATTGAAGAAAAAGCACAGCCGAGTTATGGCAAACCTGACTTTGTTAAGCAAAATGTCTCGTATGGATGAGTTGTTACTCCTTTGAGTCTTGATCGTAGCCCCCAACCTAAAATTAGTTAAGTCCTATAGATATAGGTTAGAGATGTTCATAGTTGGAAACTGATTAATAGGCAGCATGTACGTCAAAGTAAATGGATGCCATTTTCCATTCCTTTTATCACATATTGACTTTATCTTAATTGTCTTCAATTAATGTGGCTGTATTATTCTTATTCGTAGTTGTTGATTTAAATTCAAATTTTGATTGCAGAGTATGCCTACACTTTGAAAGTTGATGAGAAAAGCAACGTGTACAACTTTGGAGTGGTTCTTTTAAAGCTTGTAATAGGCAGGAAACTGGTTGGCGAGTTGGGTGATGGTGTGGACATTGTGCAATGGGTGAGAAAAATGACAGACTCAAACAAGGAATGAGTTCTAAAAGTTCTTGATCCTAGACTTCCCTCAGTTCCACTTCATAAGGTGATTCATGTTTTTTATGTAGCCATGCTATGTGTTGAGGAACAGGCGGTGGAGCGGCCAACTATGTGCAAAGTTGTTCAAATTCTGACCGAGCTTCCAAAACCACCAAGCTCAAAACAAGGAGACTTAACAATCATAGAATCCTCTTTGTCATTATCAAACAGTTTAGAGTCTCCAACCACGGCATCAAAGGAACCCAAAGATCAACATCATCCTCAATTGCCACCAACCGATCTACTTAGCATTTGAATTTTGAAGTGCTCAGTTGGGGACAAGGTTGTGCGTCATATTTATTTCCTTTGGATTGTGATAGCTTATCTTATCTACTTTCTTTCTTTAGTTTTCTTTTCTTCATTTAGGGTGGGGTTTTCTTTTAAGGTGTTAAATGTTTGAATGTTTATTCTCTCTCTTTAATGTTTTTGTAATTTGTATAGTAGGATTGGTGGTGGGAGTATTTTTCTTGTATAAAGTCTTTATCTTCATCATGTAGCACTTGTTTTATGGTACGTACAACGTTGTTGCTGTTCTGATCCTGCACCACGAAATAGTGTAAACATCATGAGAAAGTCTTTTTTTATGGGGTACCATTGACAAGGACAGTGACAGGGGCATGCAATGACATCATCGGGTTTGGTATTAAAATAGAGAAATGTGTACATCGCTTATAATACTATTTATGAAACCAGAGAGGACAAAAGCAATGAAAAGAACTTTGAAAATTTTGAACCACAACAATAAACTTTATGGATGTAATCTTGTTACATAACATATATATCTATATCTATATCTATATATATATATATATCTATATATATATATATATAGATATATATTAATGGCATGATTGCATGTTTTTCTGTTTATGGTCTATATATGTCAGACTATTTTCAAAACCAGTCCGAATTGTTGAGACATATCCTACTGGTGAAGGGGGTGATTTTGGTCTAACAAGCTACACACAACACTCTCCATGTCCATGTTATTGGAATTACTAACCTTTAAAAAGGAAAGCAGAACACACATACTAGGGGAGAGGGTTGTTATATCCTAGGTTTTGAAATTGATCATACCTCAATAAACACAATTGATGCTTCACTTGGTTGCAACTTTTGAACCACCTTTGCAGCTACTTCTTGCAAGAAACAACACAGATTATTGTTAGTCGGTGAAAACGACTAACTTTTGTGTATAAAACTTGTATAAATTGTATCAAACTCTCCCAATTTATGGTTATTTTGTAATGTTATAAGTATTTTTTGTTAAGTATAGGTAATAAATACTTAGTATTTTCATTTGGTGTGTTTAATAATCATTTTCTCTCAATTTCAGGTTAATTAGGCCAGCTTTGGAAAAGACTGTTTTCACCTTCTCACTAAGCCAATCTACTGGCTTAGCGAGAGTTCGCTAAGCGCAACACTCCTGGGCTAAGCGCGAGGAAGACTCTGGAAGAAGATGAGTTGTACAGGTTCGCTAAGCGCACCGCTTCATCTCTCTAAGCACACCGCTTCAGTTCATCCGCTAAGCGAGAAAGGCGCGCTAAGTGGTCCATACGTGCGCTAAGCGCACGAGCACAAACAATGCCACCTATTTATGCCTGAAAACAGATTTTGTGAAGAGAGTTTGGACTGGGATTCAGAGCTTTGCATGTCTAGGGTTTTTAGAGAGAGAAAGGTCCAAGTTCCAGAGAGTTTTGAGAGATTTTGTTGTGTGAAGATCTACAGAGACCAGAGCTTGAAGCAGGAGCCGGTTTGAGAACTTGAGAAGAGTTTGTGAGTGATTGTGAGATCCTAGAGGTGAAGGAGACATCCTCATCACTTGTATTTTTGCAATCTTTCATCTTGTTCTTCTCTTTGTTGTTAAGAAAGCTTCCTATTATGGAAAGCTAAATCCTCTGTTGGATCTTCCCTGTAGGTACCTGATGTGAATATATTTCTATCTATTTAATGATGTTTTGTGTGTTCTCTGTGCTATTTGCTTTTCATTCCACTATGTCTTTACCTTGATCACATAGATACATGCTTTGTTAAGGTCATTCAATAGTGGAAACTGGTCTGACTCTAAAGTCCTTGATAGTGCAGGGCTGAGTTGTCATGCTTTCACGAGGGAATTGGGGTGCGATAAGTTAGTTGAGTATGTGTGTCTTAATGCGGTCCTGGTTGAGTTTAGTCTTACAAGAGGAATCTGCGGATGATGCTTCATCAGGATTAGGCTAAACTATCATGAGAAATCGGGGTTTAGTATCTCAGGAGACACCATAAGAACACATGAGCATTGTTAGATAGAGAATATCTTTTTAGCATCAGGCACCTATTAAGAAGACCAACGTGTTCTCTACTTGTTTTTACACATCATTTCTCTCGCGTGATTTTCTTTCTTTTTGCACAGATAGTTTATACACTTAATCATATTCACACTTACTTTTACACACTAGACACCTATTTGCTAAAATAGCTTACCAAATAACACAAGTTCCCCGAGTGTTCAATACTCGGTTCTTACCATTTTATACTACTTGTGCGATCCGGTGCACTTGTCGGAAGCCGAACAAGTTTTTGGCGCCATTGCCGAGGAACTTCTTTTTATTTGGGAAGTTAGCTCATTTTTTAGGTGTCTATTCTTTAATTGTTATTCTTTGATTGTTTTTGTGAATATTCGTTCATAAATTCTATTTGTTTGTTCCTGTTTAACTGGATAACCATTGTTCTATTAGTATTGTATATGCATAGATCTCCCACAGGCAATTTAGTTCCTCTGGACTTAGAAATTGAAGCTACGTTGCATAGGAACAGGGCCGAGAGGAGAAGCAAACTTCTGCAAGATAGAATAGTTGCATCCATTCTTGAGAAGGAGACTCATTTCTCCGACTTATTATCACCTGATTCACCATCATCAAGGGAATATCCCGCTCAATTACCTGAAGTCATTACCATGGCAAAAGAGAATGACCAGAGGATTACCCTTGAGGATTATTCAAGTAGTTCAGTACCACAATTTTTTTACCAACATTGCACGTCCTGAAGTGCAAGCTAACAACATCAACTATCCACATTCCTTAATTCATTTAATACAGGGGAACTTATTTCAATGATTACCTAATGAAGACCCCTATGCACACATGGCAATGTTCATTGAAATATGTAACACTGTTAAGATTGCCGGTGTACCAGATCAAGCTATCAGGCTCAGCCTTTTCTCATTCTCATTGGCAGGAGAAGCCAAGAGGTGGCTCCACTCATTCAAGGGCAACAGTCTAAAAACCTGAGAAGAAGTTTTTGAAAAGTTCCTAAAGAAATACTTCCTAGAGTCCAAGACTGCATAAGGGAAAGCTGCAATTTCTTCATTTCATCAGTTTCCTGATGAATCTCTGAGTGAAGCATTGGAGAGATTCAAAGGCTTGTTAAGAAAAACTCTCACTCATGGGTTTTCTGAGCCAATCCAATTGAATATGTTTATAGATGGGCTGAGACCACAAACCAAGCAACTGTTAGATGCTTCTGCAGGGGGAAAGATAAAACTGAAGACCCCGGAAGAAGCTACAGAGCTAATTGAGAACATGTCAGCCAATGATCATGACATTCTACGAGACATAACCCACCAACCCACGAAGAAAAGCTTGATAGAGCTATCATCACATGACGCGTTATTAGCACAGAACAAGTTGCTTTCTAAGCAACTGAAATTTTAACAAAAACACTTGGTAAGCTGCCAACTAAGTTGTCTATGGGTCAACCTACACACTCTTCTGTTTTGTAGGTTACAGGTTGTACCATCTGTGGTGAGGCTCATGAAACAGGCCAATGCACTCTCGCTGAAGAAAACACTAAAGAAATTCATTATATGGGAAATCAACAGCGACAAGGGTATACTCAAGGAGGATTTTCAGGCTTCCAGCAGGGTCCATATAATCAACAAGGACAGTGGAGGACACACCCTAACAATCAGTTCAACAAAGACCAGAGTGGGCCTTCAAACAGGCCAATCCAACAAGGACCTAACATATTCCAGAGAACTACTAAGTTGGAGGAGTGGGCCTTTATACAGGTAACAATGTCAAATCATAAAAGAACTAAGTCAACACTGAAGAACCTTGAGGTCTAGGTGGGACAACTGGCCAAACAGATAGCTGACAACTCATCCAACAGTTTTGTGGCAAATACAGAATAGAATCCCAAGGAGGAATGCAAAATTGTGATGACAAGGAGTAAAAGGGTTGTAGAGATTGAGGATGGGGATAGTGTTGTGCATGAGAAGAAAACTGCTGACAAGAAAAGTATTGATGGCAAGAAAAATGAGGTGAAAGGTGAAAGTAATCAAGAAAAAGAGGAACAAATAATGGTCAAGAATAAAGAATTGAAGGACCAAGAAATAGAAAATGAAAATAATGAAAAAGAAGAAAAAATAATAAGAATGCAAAGAAGAGTAGGAGTGAAAGAGTTGTGGATGAAGGTGTGGAAGTACCATAACCTGTGGTACCTTCCTAGAAAGAAAAAGATCGTCATCTAGAGAGATTTTTAGATATTTTTAGGAAACTGGAAATAGCCATGCTCTTCGAAGAAGCTTTGCAGCAGATGCCACTCTACTCTAAATTTTTGAAAGATATGTTAACAAGGAAGCATAAATATATTCATCAGGAAAACATCATAGTGGAAGGAAATTGCAGTGCTGTGATCCAGAAGATCCTTCCACCCAAGCATAAAGATCCTGGTAGTGTAACTATTCCTTGTTTAATTGGAGAAGTCAATGTGGGAAAAGCTCTTATTGATCTGGGAGCCAGTAACAATTTCATGCCACTCTCCATGTGCAGAAGATTGGGAGAGTTTGAAATAATGCCCACTCGAATGACTTTACAATTAGCTTACTACTCCATTACCAGGCCATATGGAGTAATTGAAGATGTTTTGGTTAGAGTAAAACATTTTATCTTCCCGGCAGACTTTGTGGTAATGGATATCTCTGAAGATACTGAGATCCCTGTAATATTGGGAAGGCCATTCATGTTGACCGCAAGCTGCATAGTTGATATTGGGAAGAGGAAGTTGGAGTTAGGTTTTGAAGATAAGAAAATTGATTTTGATTTGTTTGTTGAAGACAAGCCTGCTCCAGAACACAATGTTTGCTTACAGGTAATGGAAGGAGGTCAAGAGGTTCTGAAAGTAGGAACCAAAACATAAGATCACCCAGTGAGGTAAAAGCGCCAAGCTAATGACGTTAAAGAAGCACTTCCTGGGAGGCAAACCAGTTTTAATTTCTGTTATCTTTGTTTTTCATGCAATTAAATCATTTGGAACTTGCTATATAATCTATACATAGGAGTATATCAGCCAATCTTTGAATGCTTAACATAAGGGTTTCAATTTCATGGAAAAAGGACTTAAAAATAACTTAGAAAAATATTTTTCTGAAAAACAGTCCTTTCGCTAAGCGTAAGCCTCGTGCTAAGCGCATCTCTGTTCATGTGCTAAGCTGCGAGTCTCAAGCGCTTAGTGCCCAACCCTTGCATCTGAGGCTGATTTGGTCCGCTAAGCTGACCAAGGTTGAGCTAAGCTAACTTCAATTTGATCTGAAATCAGCTAAGCTTCAGCCTGATCGCTACGTGACAGCTTATCCGTGGCTAAGCGTGACCTATTATTGCCAAGCGCAATCCCTTACGGCCATAGTTGATGTCCATGATGCTAAGCGCCAGTCATGGCAGCTAAGCAAGATTCATTGCGGCAATATGAGCGCTAAGCGAGTCCCTCTCAGCTAAGCACATGCTCCTCTGTGCTTAAGATGCATCATTTTAGCTCAGCTGGCCAGAGCTTGGCTTAGCAAGAGTTGCAGCTTTTCTAATCTGCAGACCTCGCTAAGCGGACGTACCCTCGCGTTAAGCTGAGTTTCTATTAAAAAAAAAACTGATTTTGAATTTGAAACGTCAGCTAAGCGCATGGGTCCGCCAAGCGAGCCTTATTGAGAAACCAAATGTCTCTCTTGCTCGCTTAGCGCAGAGGTTCGTTAAGCGAAAGTATCGAAAAACTGCTTAAGCGAGTGTAACAGCAGTTGCACTCACATTTGCTAGATTATAGAAACCTCGTCTCTGCATTCTTTCTCTCCAAAAATTTGCACATTTTGCATTTGTGCTTTCTTTGTGCATTTTTTACTTTGAAGCATCAATCATACACCATCCAAGTAAGTTCCATGATTCTTTTTCTCTTTTTCTTGTCTTAACTTTAGGGTAGAAGACTTCAACTGTAGCTTTAGATTTTTAGGGTTTTTATGTTTTGTTAGAATTAGTTTAAGATTAGGGCTATACACGCTTGTATACTGAATTTAGTATGACGCACACATTGCATGTCTGATATGCCTTTTAGAGGCTTGAAAAGTTCAAGAAAACGAGCTGCATTTTCTGCAAAATGCGATGAACTCGCTAAGCGAGTTCATCAATACTCATTGTATGTAAGCGTTTCTCTAAAGAATTTGCTAAGTGCGCTTACCGCGCTAAGCGAGTTCATCTTTTGAGGATGAACACTCATCCTCTTGCTGAGCTACCTATGGCTAAGCAAGGCTGAATCGCTAAGCTCAGGAAACTTATTCAATTTTTTTTGTTGATAGTCGTGCGCTAAGCCGAGCTTCGCTGAGCTAAGCGAGCTTCACTCGCTAAGCTGCCAACACTTAGTGAAATTTTTGAAGAGTTGGTGCTGCTAAGTGTAGTCTTTAAGGAGCTTAGCGCAAATCCTTGTGGCACATGTTCAGCTTAGCGGGCATTTTCCCGCTAAGCCAATTCAGCAGAATCTAAATTTATGCAACTTCTGCTAAGCGGCTCCACATGTTGCTAAGCAATAGAGTTTTTTTTACAAAGGCCAGCTAAGCGGACTATGTCTCACTAAGCGGCCAGTGTCTTTTTCAATTTTATTTCTCAGTTTTTAAAATTTGAATAACTGTGTCCTGATCAATTGTTTGGTTCCTCTCTCTACAAATGGCTTCTAGAAAGAGAAAGAGCATTGGTACAAGGCCCACATCTCAGTATGACACAAGGAGATTCTCTTCATTAGATGCTTGGACTAGATACACTGATAATGTTCTGGGAAGAAACATTTTACCTGAGAGGAAAGTAGAGCTATATCACACTGAGCTAGATGACTTTAAGGTTGAGCTGGAGAGGCGTAATTTCCATAGACGCCTCACCAATTTTGCAAATGGGAGCATAGACCTGGCTTTGGTGAAAGAGTTCTATGCAAATTTATACAGTTCTGAGGACCGTCCACCAAAGCAGTCCAGAGTCAGAGGTCATTTGGTGAAAATTGATGTTGACAGTCTCAACATATTCCTGGAGACACCTGTGGTATTAGCTGAGGGAGAGACTCTACCCGCCTACTCCAGATACTACAGGTTGCCTATAGACTCAGAGAGATAGAGGCTGCCTTATGCATACCTGGCTGAGGGTTCATTTTGAACTCTAAGGGCCAACCTGGGAAGATTCTCATGAAGGATCTGACTACACTAGCTCAGGTGTGGAGTGTCCTTTTATACTCCATGTCGCAACGTGCCCTTTTGCGGGCGAGCGAAGGCGAAGCTCACGGGTGCGCTTTCCAAAGGAGGAAAGATGCACGGAGTCGCCACCAACGCTTATTTGTGGAAAATGTCAGAAAAGCAGAAAAAAACCGGTCGAAATGAAAATTCTAAGTTCGGAAGTTGTATTTACGCTTGAGGAAGGTATTAGCACCTCTCACGTTTGTCTCAAAGGACAACAACCTATTTTTTAGAATTGTGGAAATTGTGTTACCTTAACTTTTAGTTCTTTTTATTTTTTGAGGTCGACAAAAGCGGCTCTTGCTCCTACGTACCCTCCATCGAAGAGGAAATCAGACCTACGTAGTTCTTTCTTATGTGTGAATCAAGTGATTCTTTTTACTTGAGGGGTGATCATTTTAAGGCGTTGGACCTTAAAAATGATCCTTTTTACTTAGTAAGAAACTGAAATGATAAACTTTCAAAAACCTATTTTTGTGGACGAGCTTGACTAGGTGAGTTTGATTTTAGCCTTAGTTTCACTTTAGTTACTAGTCAATTCAATCAAGAATGAGAAATCCCAAAGAGAAAACGTCCGATTGATTTTTTGCTTTACTTTACTAAAAGGTATTTTTTGATTATTATATTATTATTTTACCTCTTTTTTTATTTCCAACGTGGTTACGGCACGACCGAACGGTCGGAATTCATTTTAACCGAAATTAACGGATGATACAATTCAAACGATCGGTGGAAATTTATTTTATTTTTAGATTAAGCGAGAAATGACTTAAATAAATGGCTTAAGCACGTCAAAAGGGGATATAAAAAGCGAATGAAAACGAGAATAAAAATACATGAAACAAAACGTGGACCACCACGGGTACATAGAATGAATTGAAAAGCTCGGTTTGAGGTACTTACCCGTTGAAGACTGAAGAAAATGAAGAACGAACGATGAATGTTGAAGAACGGTCGAGAATCTTCGCGTAATTACTCACGGAAACGTTACGGAAGCGCCTCGGCTTGGATTTTCTTCACGAAAATAATTTTCCTCAGCAATTTCGAGAGAGAGAGAAGTGCCAAGAAGGCTGAACCCTTTTCTTCTTCACTCCTCCCCCTATTTATAGCAAAATAGGGGAGGAGCTTGCCACCCAGCTTGCCCAGGCGAGCAAGGTTGCTTCCTCCAGAAGCAACAGCCTTTTGGAGGAAGGATCTGGAAGGTCCAAGTGGGCCAGATTGCTATTTGTACCCCTTTTTTTTTACTAAATGCACCCCTTTCTATTTTTTTGGTAATTCTTTTCCGTAACGTTACGAAACTTCACGAATTTTGTAACGATACTTATTTTTCTTCCGCAAGGTTACGAATCCTTACGGATTATGTATTTACTCTTTTTTAGCTTTCGAAGAAGTTACGGAAACTTACGGATTGCGCAAAAACACCTCTTTTCGATTTCCGCCACATTACGGAATTTCACGGATTGCGCAAGCCTGCTTCCTTTTGATTTTTGACACGTCTCGGGACTTCATTCATTGTGCAACAAAGGACGCCAAGTGTCTCGAAGCGGCTGTCATACCCTAATTTCGTCCGGGGACCTTTGCTTGATGACATGCGACCTTTCTTTGGTCCTTGTGAGGTGCTTGGCACCCATCATTAGGAAATTTGTGAAATTCCAGGACATGCCGGAAAACCGAAAAAATATTGATGCACAATCCTTAAGTTTCCGTGACACACCGGAAATCAAATGGAAGCATCGTTGCATAATTAAGTGAGATTCCGTAAAATTTCGTAAGTCAAAAAGGGGATGATTATGTAATCCGCAAGGTTCCATAACATTACGGAAAGAAAACAAGTATTATTACGAAATTCGTAAGTTTCCATAACTTTACGAAAAAAGAATCACCAAAAAAAAGGCAGAGGGAGGTGTACTTAGTAAAAATGGGGGTGCAAAGAGCACCCAGGCCCACTTGGGCCCTCCAGAATATTCCTCCATAAGGCTGTTGCTTCTGGAGGAAGCAACCTGGCTCGCCTGGGCGAGCTGGGCGGCAACCACCTCCCCTATTTTGCTATAAATAGGGGAGGAAGTGAAGAAGAAAAGGGTTCAGCCCCTTAGGCACTTCTCTCTCTTTCGAATTTGCTTGGAAAAATTGTTTCCGTGAAGAAAATCTAAGCCGAGGCGCTTCCGAAACGTTTCCGTAACGTTTTTCGTGAAGAATTTCGCGAAGGTTTCGACCGTTCTTCGACGTTCTTCATTCGTTCTTCATCGTTCTTCGATCTTCAACGGGTAAGTACCTCGAACCAAGCTTTTCGATTCATTCTATGTACCCGTAGTGGTTCACATTGTGTTTCGTGCATTTTTATTCTCGTTTTATTTACTTTTTATACCCCCTCTTGACGTGCTTAAGCCATTTTACTTAAGTCATTTCTCGCTTAACTTAAAAATAAAATAAATTTCCACCGAACGTTTGAATTGTATTATCCGTTAACTTCGGTCAAAATAAATTCCGACCGTTTGGTCGTGCCGTAACCACGTTGGAAATCAAAAAAGGAGGTAAAAAATAATATAATAATAAAAAAAAATCTTTTAGCAAAATAAAGCGGAAAATCAATCGGACGTTTTCTCTTTGGGATTTCTCATTCTTAATCGAATTGATTAATAACTAAAGTGAAACTAAGGCTAAAATCAACTCGCCTAGTCAAGCTCGTCCATAAAAATAGGCTTTTAAAGTTTGTCATTTCAATTTCTCACTAAGTAAAATGGATCATTTTTAAAGGTCCAACGCCTTAAAATGATCACCATTTAAGTAAAAAAGAATCACTTGATAAGAAAGAACTACGTAGGTCTGATTTCCTCATCGCAAATTGAGGAATACGTAGGAGCAAAGGGAAACACCCTTGTCGACCACAAAAAAGGAAAAATATAAAAAGGGTATAAAGGATATAAGGACATAAAAGGGAACATTAAAATCAAAGTCATGTTTGCACATTCGATTAAAGGCTGCCGTCCCTTGGGACGGACGTGTGGGGTGCTAATACCTTCCCCGTGCGTAAATACAACTCCCGAACCTTTCACTTAAAAGTTCGTAGATCGCGTCTTTTCCGGTTTTTCCGACGTTTTCCTCAAATAAACGTTGGTGGCGACTCCGCGCGTATTCCTTTCGTGGAACACGCATCCCGCGAGTCACGCTTCGCCCTCCCGCCGAAGGGTAGGTTGCGACAGTTGGCGACTCCACTGGGGATTGTTTTTAGAGAGTTAGGCTATTTAATCTTGTGCAATGTTTTACCGTGACTTATCCCTTTGTTGGTTTCCCTTCATTATGTTCTTGTGTATATAAACTCTTTATTGCTTTTAGTGCGTTTTAAAATGTATGCATGAGGTAAATATTTATTCATTTGATGCACACAAACACCAACACTATTTGCACACACGGTGAGTTGAAAAAGGGCCCTATACCCGGGTTTGTGGGAACATAAGGAGTGGAGGTGAATCCGTGATCATGCTAGGTCTCCGACTTGCTTGATTACAGTGAACCCTCATCTAGAGTTTTTCTCTTTGAAAACATATTGTTGCTAGTAGTCCCTACTGCTGCAGTATGTTCTTCGAAGGGGATGATACCTCTAGAAACCATCAAGAGAGATATGACTACCTTGGGGGTTATTACTAAAAGCCTAGTTAGTTCCCTCCCATATAGGTCCCTTTAAATAGGGGCACGGAGCAAACACGCTGCGTGCCATTTTTCACATTGCCATGCATAAGTATCATATACCCTTTTGCTTATATTTGTTTGTGAATATTGTCGTACTATGTACATCCCCGTGTTGTGCCTTTCACATATGCATCATGCGTGGGTTTCGTCTTTGATCCCCTCACTTTAGCAAACCGACGGAGGGTCCATGTCACCTTCTTAAAAACATACGTTGGGTGCGATGCTGCCCAAACGTTGTATCCAAGAAGGAAACAATTTCTTGGGCTCCCGTATTCGCAAATTGCATCTGTGTCATATGCATTTCTTCATGCATTCATCCATTCCACCCATGATAGATGTCGGAGTTTTGATTCGCACTAGGTTTTATTTCACTTTAGTAAAACATGGGATCAAGTCAAAAGCCTTCGCTTAAAAAGAGGTTCTATCAAGTCAAAATCAAGAGCTTAGAGGTCACTAGTTTACGAGAGTTGGGGCAATTAATGGGTCAACTTCAACGGCAAGCCTTCCGCAAAGCCTATGGTAAGATTTGGGACCTAGCTAGGGTAGAAGTCTCCATGGGACCGATTGCATCCCTTTCCCAGTATTATGACCAGCCCCTGAGGCGCTTCACATTCGAGGACTTCCAGCTAGTGCCGACTGTGAAAGAGTTTGAAGAAATCCTGGGATGCCCACTGGGAGGAAGGAAGCCATATCTTTTCTCTGGGTTCTATCCCTCCACGACAAGAGTTGCCAAGGTAGTGAAAATCTCAGCACAAGAGTTGAACCAGGTAAAGCAAAATAGGAATGGGGTAGTCGGAGTATCAAGGAAGTGTTTGGAGGAAAGGGCAAAGGCCTTGGAAAATCAAGGCGAATGGGCTTTCTTTTATTGACATCTTGGCGTTTTTGATCTTTGGAGTTGTCCTCTTTCCAAATATGGAAGGGTTAGTGGACCTAGCAGCGATTGACGCTTTCCTCGCCTTTCATCATGGCAAGGAAAGCCCGGTCGTCGCCATTTTGGCCATGTATGACACGTTCGACCGGGGATGTGAAAAGAGCAGCGCAAGAATTGTTTGTTGTGCACTGGCTCTCTATGTGTGGCTGGTTTCACACCTTTTTTCTCCAAGAAGGTAGGCCCGTCTATCCGCTACAAGGTCACCGCTCGTGCGTCGAAAAAGGAAAGGCGAATTGGGACCAACTCTTGGCTAGCATGGAGGGGCGTCTGTTAATTGGTTCCCTTGCTAGAAGGAAGGAAGAATCAGGATTCTATCTTCATGCGAAGGATTTCCAAATGTTCCCTTAATCGGAACAAGGGGTTGAATAAATTATAATCATGTCCTCGCCATAAGACAGCTTGGCTACCCCATGAGAGGAGCGCCATTAGATGAAAGCATCACGCCTTTCATTACACGGGGTTTCAGTGACCCCAATGCAAAGGTACTCCAAGGAGTTCGCAAGGCATGTGATGCGGCGTGAAGAAAGGACAGAGAGCTTAGGGGAAGCAGTAATGGGATCATCGACGGCTATCATAAGTGGCTGAGAGTCCGGACACAAGGATTGGATTGGCTCCCAAATCTAAAGACTGTGAGAGACGATGAGGTTAAAGCTTCGGAAGAAAGTGATGAGGTACAAGCCCTAAAGGCAGAGCTTGAAAGAGCCCGGGTAGTCGAAGAGAAGTTCAAGTCCATAGCCATCAAAGTCTGAAAAGAGTATGATGAACTAAGGGACGTCAATATGGCCACAGCTGAAGCCTTGGAACGAGAAACCAAGAAGGCCCGAAAGGAAGAACACGACCAAAGCAAAGTTTTGAGGGGCTTTATAGGGCAGCAATAGTGAGCTCAAGCTCCGAAGAGGTGAAAGGAATCATCACAGGTCAAAGGCATGATCTTGAAGGACGAGCTAAAGGTTTGCCTTAGGTCGAAAAGAAATTTGTCCCAACAGTTAAGCGAGACTGAAGGGAATATGTGGGCCATCATCGATAAGTGCAAAGAGAAGCTAAATCTAGCGGCGACTCACGAGCAAAGGCTAGAGGATGAGTACGCCAAGATATCAGCAGAAAGGGAAGCAAGGGAAAGGGTAATTGATTCATTGCACCAAGAGGCAACAATGTGGACGGACCGATTTGCTCTTACTTTGAACAGGAGTCAAGAACTTCCCCAATTACTAGCCAAGGCCAAAGCAGTGGCGGACACCTACTCTGCCCCCAAGGAGATCCACGGACTTCTCAGCTATTGTCAGCATATGATAGACTTAATGGACCATATGATTAGAAACCGCTAGGAAGTTTGTATTGTCGCTCAGATCTTGACTAGTTATAACTTTTTGAATAAAATGAGTTTATCCCACGTTTTTACTCCAAAAATCAGTGCGAATCAAGTCACTCCCACATTTTATCTCTAGCATGCATTGTATGTTGGTCTCGTCCTTTGTCACGGGAAGCCGGAAGGTCCATATCACCTTCTTAATTGTACACATGGGGCACTGCACCCCCAAATGCGCAAGTAAGAAGAGATAATTTTCCGGGCTCTCGTGTCCGTAAATGCATTCATATCATGCATCGCATAAACATCTCTTCATGGCATCATAATGAACATATCATTCCTGCATTTGTCTGTTATCATATTACAGCCTCACATTTTGCATGAGTCATGGCATCATCATGCATAAGCGTTCAACAAACTTTTTGATCTGCAAAATTGCATACCATTTGTTTTCATGTTTGCTCATCCTTGCATTTTCCTCTACAAAACAAAAACAAAAAAGGGGAAGCGTGAAACTTCACACTACATTCTTAGTTGCATGTGTTAGGCACCATGAGCAAACCATGTTGGGATCATAAACCCATTTCTAAAAAAAAAAAAAACACACAACAACAAAACAAAATAATTGAACATGGTACCTAATGCATGGTTAACTAGGAAATGGTGTTTCTTCGGGCATCTCAATTTCATAATTACATTTTCCGTGCATAAGCTTAAAGTATGCTCGAGTCATTCGTCCCTATGAGATGTTGTTGAAGTATTGGCGATCAGAATTGCCTTTCCTTGGATTATAGGGTTGAACCAAGCTCATGCTTTTACAAAAAGGTTCATCAAGTCAAGTTGAAATATGGAAGTAACCGTCTTGCAAAATTGGGGCAAAAGATGAATCGAGTCACATCACTGGTTCGTCTACTGCCAAACATATTTAGGATTGTTGATGTCCTTGTTACTTCTAGTTTCACCTTGACAAAGATATCATGGACCATGTTGAAAATCTAAATTGATTCAACCCCATATCCTGCATAAAAATTCGCAATACTTCAACTGTACATCATTCGCATACATCCATGCTTTTCATTGGTTGCATTGCTCATTGCATTCTTTCCTTGAAAAATAAGATAAAATAAAATAAAATGAACTTAATCATTGTTATCAAAAAGAAAAGGACACGCTTTACGGCGCCCTTACCGAACTCGTGCTAGAGCTAGAGTAATGGGTGAAGCAGAGGAGGTGCAAGAGAAGATGAAGGCCGAAATGGAGGCCATGAAAGAGCAAATGGCCACAATGATGTAGGCCATGATGAGCATGAAGAAGATAATGGAAGCCAATGCGGTTATAGTTGCCGCTACTAGCGCTGTCGCTAAGGTGAACCCGATGCTCCCATCTGGCCTCAAGCAAATGAATCATCCAACCTCAAATATGGTAGGCAAAGATTTGGGAAGTACGAATGACCCCATGATGTGCAAATTCAAAACAAGCACTACTTCCTGCCATATGGCTTGCCTCCCAAACTATACACCACCCAATGTGGCGTACATTCCCAATGAGGATGTCAATAACTCCACACCCATACTCATTAAGAGCCAACAACCTCGAACTGATCATGCACATGTCTCTTAAACCGTGGGGGAGACACATGAAATTCCCCATCACAATCTAGCCAACTTCGAGCCTTGGCTCGAATATGCCAATGAAGGGCAAGCAGTTGGTGGTATACCCCTTGAAAACACTTCGGAAGGCCCTCAGTATCACCCCCAACCACAACCCTCATGTTCCACAGCGG
Source organism: Glycine max (assembly GCF_000004515.6). Lineage (NCBI taxonomy): Eukaryota > Viridiplantae > Streptophyta > Magnoliopsida > Fabales > Fabaceae > Glycine > Glycine max. The sequence goes on from NC_038250.2 coordinate 23,015,672, forward strand.
TTTAAAACCCTCATGACTATGGCAGGAATGGGAAAGTTGGATCATCTAGAGGAAAGGCTTAGGGCCATTAAAGGAGGTGAAGATTATGCCTTTGCTAACCTAGAAGAGTTGTTCCTAGTACCTAATATCATCACCCCACCCAAGTTCAAGGTGCTGGACTTTGACAAGTACAAGGGGACTACTTGTCCAAGAACCATCTAAAGATGTATTGTCAGAAGATGGGGGAATACGCAAAAGATGAGGAATTGCTGATTCATTCCTTCCAAGAAAGTCTTACTGGGGTAGCTGTTACCTGGTACACTAACTTGGAACCTTCCCGAGTCCATTCTTGGAAGGACCTAATGGTTGCCTTTGTTAGGCAGTATCAGTACAATTTTGATATGGTTTCGGATAGGATGCAACTATAGAACATGTGCAAAAAGGGGGACGGATCTTTCAAAGAACACGCCCAAAAGGTGGAGGGATCTGGTGGCCCAGGTGGTACCCCCAATGATGGAAAGGGAGACGATAATCGTGATGGTAAACACATTATCGATACTCTACTATGAAAAGATGGTGGGCTACGCACCCTCAAAGCTTTGCGGATTTGGTCTTCGCCAGTGAAAGGATCGATGTGGGTCCGAAAAGAGGCAAATTTGATCATCCTACTAGGACGATTGAGAAAACTGGGGCAAATGAAGAGGGTAAGAAAGAGGGAGAAACCCATGCTGTGACTGCCATTCCTATACGGCCAAGTTTTCCACCAACCCAACAATGTCATTACTCAGCCAATAACAAACCTCCTCCTTACCCACCACCCAGTTATCCACAAAGGCCATCCCTAAATCAACCACAAAGCCTGTCTACCACACTTCCAATGACGAAGACCACCTTTCGCACAAACCAAAAACACAAACAAAAAGGAATTTTGCAGCAAAAAGCCTGTAGGGTTCACCTCAAATTCCGTTGTCATATGCTAAACTTGATCCCATATCCACTCAATAATTCAATGGTAGCCATAACCCCAACCAAGGTTCCTCAACCTCCATTTTTCTGAGGATACGACTTGAACGCAACGTGTGCTTATCGTGGAGGAGCCCTGGGGCATTCCATTGAGCATTGTATGACCCCGAAGCATAAAGTGTGAAGTCTAATTGATACGGGCTGGCTGAAATTTGAGGAGAATCGCTTGTTGAGTCATAACATTGACAAGCAACACCATACATGGGGCAATTCTGGAAGCTGTTGTTATGACTCATCAGGATTTTCAAGTTTATGCCATAAACCACAGTTACAATGCTAAATGTTATGGATAAAATGGACATCCTTGTCTCTCTCATCCTCTCACGAACACATCTTTGCTTATTCAACTTCCACCGGAATGTGAGTGTAAGCCATTGGTCTGTTTGCTCAAGCAACCTGCGCTCCTGAGTGTTGACTTCCAAGACCGTTCAATCAGAGATTACTCATCTTGCACGTTGGTGGGGGTGTCGTAAAACGACGAGTAAAGTAAAAAAAAAAACAAAAAAACAAAAAAAGAAGAGAGGGCATTTGATTGACTATGTTTTCAAGTAAAAATATAGACGTTCATGTGACCTCATTTTGTCTTTTTAGAGAGAAGTGAGTTATCAAGAATAGGATGTTGGGCAAATGGCCTCAGTTACCTTAAGAAAAAGGGGGGTTGAATTAAGATACAAAGACTATTCCCCAATTAAACTTTCACTCTCTCTTTTCGGATTAACAATGCACCCTTAACATGAATTACTCAAAAGACAGTTCAAAATAAACTTCTTTGAAGAAAAAGATAAATAGCAATAAATAAAAGAAGTTTAAGGGAAGAGAGGAATGCAAACTTGATTTATACTGATTCGGCCACTTCCCGTACCTACGTCCAGTCCTCAAGCAACCCACTTGAGATTTTTCACTCTCTTTGTAAAACTCCTTTTACAAAGCCTTAACCACACAGGGACAACCCTTCCCTTGTGTTCAAGAATCCTCTACAACAAGAGACTCTCAGTCTCTTAATCCCTTTTCAGAAGTAAGAAGAAGAGAAGAAGAAATCTCTCTTAAAAGGGATAGATTGTACAATGAAGACCAATCAAAATTCCTTATTGAATATGCAAGTGGTTGACCAAGGAATCTTTTTGAGAGGATAAGACAATTCAGTTCAGAAAAACTCTTAATCTTTTGAGAGGATAAACTTTGTGGGCAATGAAAACTCTCTTTAAATTCATGCTTCCAAGCCACCTTTGATGCCCATTCATAAACCATTTGAATAGATGTGACTCTTGGAAATTATTTTCCGAAAATCCCCTCTGGTAATCGATTACAAGACTTGTGTAAACGATTACAGGTTTTAAAAATTTGAAATAAAACATTTTCAACTGCTGGTAATCGATTACTAGAGAGCAAATCTCAATTTGAAATGATAGAATTCTTTGGTCAAACCTTTTGTTTTTCAATTTGGAAACTTCTTCCTAAGATTCTAGAGATCAACTTGATCATATATCTTGATTTCTTGTCTCGAATAAAACTTAGAAGCACTTGATCCTTTAGCATCATCAAGACATCAAAACATCTTGCTTCTACATAGGAGTCATTTGACTTAATCCATCAACTGAAAAATCCTTCAACTATTTCTCGTCCTTGGAAAATTCTTTTTGCAAGAATCAACTGCTTCTTTCATTCTTCCTCACTACGAGGTTGTGAAAACAAGACAACAATTGGTACCTCTAAGCCCTACACTGGGGCAACGAAAGGCACCATGCAAAAACCTCAAGCGAACCTAGGGGCAGATTAGAAGTTTTCACCCAATAGGTTCCCAGCTACAAGGTCATGACGAAAGATAACAATTGGTACCTCAAAGCCTTACACTGGGGCAATGAGGGGCATCGTGCATGAGCCTTAAGTGAACATAGGGGCAGATCAAAAGTTCACACCCGTCGATGTTTTTAAACAAGAAAAAAAAAAGGGGGAGACAAGCCCTGGAATTTCAATAGATTGATTAAACATCAAACGACTCCATTCCCATCACTCCAAAACGGTCAAATGACTAAATCAAACAGAACACACACTCTGAGGGAGTTCTCGGAGAGATTTGCAAAAGATAGGATAAGGTTGCATGGACTATCACGTCTTTCAAAAGGACAGTCAATTTGTGTTTTCCAAAAAAAAAAAAAATCAAATCAAAATCAAAATCACAAAATAGGGAAAAAATGTCATGAACATTGTACAACTTTCCATTACATTGTATTGTTTCATATGAAGTCCGCATTTACCAAATTTCACGACAAAGGTTGCATGCATTTGCATCCCTAAAAATCATGTTAACTGCATAGATTTCCTATATCTAATGTCCAAATCTTGTGGATTTGGGATGACCGGCCCTCTCGATGAGTCGATCTCTTTCTTTCTCATAAGGGTGGACCCTTGGGTACTAGTTACCCTCACCTTCAGAGGACTACATGTCCTCACTTTCAGAGGGCTCCACGCCCTCGCCATCAGAGGACTGCATGTCCTCACCTTCGTAGGGCTACACGCCCTCACCTTTAGAGGACTACACGTCCTCGCCAACAGAGGGCTGCACGCCCTCACCTTGAGAGGACTACACGTCCTCGCCTTGAGAGGACTACACGTCCTCACCATCAGAGGGCTGCACGCCCTCACCTCCAGAGGACTACACGTCCTCGCCTTGAGAGGGCTACACGCCCTCGCCATCAGAGGACTGCATGTCCTCACCTTCGTAGGGCTACACGCCCTCACCTTGAGAGGGCTACACGCCCTCGCCATCAGAGGACTGCATGTCCTCACTTTCAGAGGGCTGCACGCCCTCACCTTGAGAGGACTACACGTCCTCGCCATCAGAGGGCTGCACGCCCTCACCTCCAGAGGACTACACATCCTCATCTTGAGAGGGCTGCACGCCCTCACCTTTAGAGGGCTACGTGTCCTCATTTTCAGTGTGCTCCACATCTACACCTTAAGAGAATTTAAGGTCCTCTGTCCTTAAATGCTTAACCGAGACTTGCACTCCCGGTTAAGGGGCCAGTAGTTTCCTTTTAACGGTTCCTGAGCCACCCCCTGATATTGAAGGAGGGCCAACTGTGCGAGCACAACCAGAGAGGGAGGCTATCACACAACTACTATGCATACCGGGGCAAGATTTCACCCGTGCTGCTGCAAAGAGACGAGTGCGGATCATGCGCACCAACATGACCACTCTTACACAGATATAGATGACATTGCTACTTAGCAACATTCTGCCCAGCGACCGCAATGCCAATCTCCCCCTGCAAAAGTATCAGTTGGTCTGTGTCGTCCCGACATGGGTAAGTATGCATATGGTTCAACTGATTTCTGATACCATATATTGTTTGCAGGGATCGCACCCACAGAGACACCTAGTGGACCTGAAGAAGTTCAACAGGGCCCTGGGGTTTCCAGCTCTGGTTACGGGCCTCTGTCGGCCCTACAGGGCGCCCGTTCCCCCCAGCAAGTTCATGTCGTCGTGGCATAGGTAAGTATGCACCTCCCCCAACTGATTTCTGATGTCATCTATTGTTTGCAGGGATTGTGCCCGCAAGACACCTAGTGGACCCGAAGAAGGCCAACAGGGTCTTGGAGTTGCCAGCTCTAAATACGGGTCTCTGTCGATTCTACGGGGTGCCTGTCGCCCCCAGCAAGGTCATCAGGCCCCCTATTAACCAGGCTTTCATCAAGAAGTGCTGCGCCCCCAGGCAGGCGCAGGGCGAAACACCACAGCAGCTTGGGGATGGCCGGCAGCGGGCAACAGACGCACCGCCATCACCTCTAGAGTTCACCTCTGCTCATCCACAAAAAGGTTTGAGTATTGCCTACACCACATGGCCGACCAATAGGCGACCAAGTCCAAAGCCAAAGGTAAGCAAAGTACTTGGTCAGTGACCGACAAGTCATAAGGCGTCCAGCTCAAGACGTTAAAGAAGCGCTACTAGGAGGCAACCTAGTAACTTTTAAATTTCTGCTTGCTATTTGATCACCTTTTGTTTCTCAAGTCATATTGGGACACACCTAGTTGCTCATGATCCTAAGAATTTAAATAAAATGAGCACAAGCTCGGAAGGTAGTCATACCTCACCAAATATATGTATGCGTGTTTAGGTAGTGAAAAATACCTTAGATATGCATGTATGTAATTTAGGTAGCAAACAACTACCTCACAAAATATATATATGTATGTTTAGGTAGCAAGATACCTTAGATATGCATGTATGTAGCAAAAAGATACCTCACAAAATATATATATGTATGTTTAGGTAGCAAAACACCTTGGATATGCATGTATATAGCAAAAGATACCTCACAAAATATATATATGTATGTTTAGGTAGCAAGATACCTTGGATATGCGTGTGTATAGCAAAAATACCTCACAAAAATATACACATGTTTAGGTAGCAAAATACCTCATGAAAAAAAAAGAAAAAAAAACAACAAAAAAAAACAAACAAGAAAAAGAAATAAACAAATGATAAAAAAAAAGAGAAAAAGAAAAATAAGTTGTCTAGCTGAAAAACCAACATGCTTTTGAAAAGAGATGACTTCCAACTTTTCTTTGAAAAAATTCATTGATCATAACTAGTTTTTGAAAAAATGTGTATACACCTAAAGGGTGAATGCTGTGAAAATTTTCACGGACGCCCGAAATGGACTTGGATGAATGCACAAATTGATAAAAGAACATATTTTGGAAACATTGGGTTGACTAAAATAGAGGAAATGAATCCTGAGCCCTAGCATCACATGACCATACAATTTGACACTTGAGTGTCCACATAGGTGCATGCATGACCAGTTTTGCATAAAGTTTCCAAATCATCATTTTTGCATTTGTGTCATGGAAATAATGTGGGGCATCCCTTTTATCCTTGAACCAAACCAAACCCTGACATGTATCATGTCTAGCCATTCTACGAGCCTTGAGCCAAAATCCTAACTCACCATAAACCTTGACCCAGGGTGAGAATGTCAATCCTTACCCTCGGAAGCAAAAAAGAAGAGAAGGGAAATTTCCAATCAAAGAAAAAGAGAAGGAAAGTTTCCAATCAAAGGAAAAAAGGAAGCAAGGAAATTCCCAATCAAAGAGAGGGAGAAAGAAAAAAAAGAAAAGAAAGAAAATTCCAAACCAAAGAATGGGAGAAAGTAAAGAAAGAAAAGAAGAAAGCTCCTGGTCAAAGAAACCAGAAGAAATGTGCAGAGAGGTCTTTAGACCGGACAATATCTGAACAATACAGAATTGTCACCAAATGAAGAAAAAGAAGTAAAGGAAACCATGACCTAAAATGGTCTTCTCCCTTTAATTGCCAACCAGAATCAGTGCGCTAGCGACTTTTTCGCCCCGCACTAAACAAAAACAGAAAAGGAAAAAGCCAACAAAAAATCAAAAGCCAAAAAAACACACAAAAGTCGAAAAACCCAAAAGAACCCATTCCCAAGGGAAGTCCTATTGATCCATGATCACGCATGTAATTTTTGATTTGATAGGAAATAATTTGCAAAGTCAAGTCATGACATATCTATGGTTCGGAATTAGGATGACACACTTACCTGTGCGAGATTAATACACTTTGAGTAGATTTCTTCTATTTTTGTCGAACCCAGTGTTTCCTCTAAATGGTCATTTAGAAACGAAATGCTAACATCCAAAATCTCATTTATGGTTATGGGGGATTTCATCAACATACTCTCCTTCCCCGGTAAATGCATTGTTCTTTTCACTCAAAAAAAAAGCATATGCTGCTCTAATCAGTAGGAATATTTGTCTCTTTACTAAAGCATGTTTGCATTTTAATGGAGAAAACACCGAGACTTTTTCAAGTCTCACAAGTTATCCAGAACTACGTAGGTCTGAGTTCCTCATTGGAGGATACGTAGGGGCAAAAGCCTCGCTTTTATCAACGACACTGCTTTCTGTTACCATGACCCAAGAGCAGGTAGCCCGCGGAGACACCTTACGGTTATCCGCACCCTTCTGTCATCCAGAGGCGGCGGGCCCGATGACATGCAGAGACAAAATTTGGTCATTCTGCACCCTTGTGTCATCCAGAGGCGGCAGGCCCGATGACACGCAAAGACAAAATTTGGTCATTCTGCACCCTTGTGTCATCCAGAGGCGGCGGGCCCGATGACACGCGAAGATACCTTACGGTTATCCGCACCCTTTTGTCATCCAGAGGCGGCGGGCCCGATGACACGCAGAGACAAAATTTGGTCATTCTGCACCCTTGTGTCATCCAGAGGCGGCAGACCCGATGACACGCAGAGATACCTTACGGTTATCCGCACCTTTTTGTCATCCAGAGGCGGCGGGTCCGATGACACGCAGAGACAAAATTTGGTCATTCTGCACCCTTGTGTCATCCAGAGGCGGCGGGCCCGATGACACGCGGAGATACCTTACGGTTATCCGCACCCTTTTGTCATCCAGAGGCGGCGGGCCCGATGACACGCAGAGACAAAATTTGGTCATTCTGCACCTTTGTGTCATCCAGAGGCGGCGGGCCCGATGACACGCAAAGACAAAATTTGGTCATTCTGCACCCTTGTGTCATCCAGAGGCGGCGGGCCCGATGACACGCAGAGACAAAATTTGGTCATTCTGCACCCTTGTGTCATCCAGAGGCGGCGGGCCTGATGACGCGTGGAGATACCTTACGGTTATCCGCACCCTTTTGTCATCCAGAGGCGGCGGGCCCGATGACATGTAGAGACTGACATAGTCTTCTGCACCTTTTGTTCCTCCGGGAACAACGAGTCATTTACATGTGGAGATTTTATGGTCACCCGCGACTCTCGTCAACCGAGAGGAACGAAATTAGTGTCATACCCTAATTTCGTCCGGGGACCTTTGCTTGATGACATGCGACCTTTTTTTGGTCCTTGTGAGGTGCTTGGCACCCATCATTAGGCAATTTGTGAAATTCCGGGAACAACAAGTCATTTTCATGCGGAAATTTTATGGTCACCCGCGACTCTCGTCAACCGAGAGGAACGAAATTAGTGTCATACCCTAATTTCGTCCGGGGACCTTTGCTTGATGACATGCGACCTTTTTTGGTCCTTGTGAGGTGCTTGGCACCCATCATTAGGCAATTTGTGAAATTCCGGGAACAACAAGTCATTTGCATGTGGAGATTTTATGGTCACCCGCGACTCTCGTCAAATCGAGAGGAACGAAATTAGTGTCTTATCTCTACTTTCCTTTTATCTCCAATAAAAGACAAGTAAAGAGGGGCAACTGTCATACCCTAATTTCGTCCGAGGACCTTTGCTTGATGACATGCGACCTTTCTTTGGTCCTTGTGAGGTGCTTGGCACCCATCATTAGGCAATTTGTGAAATTCCAGGACATGCCGGAAAACCGAAAATATATTGATGCACAATCCGTAAGTTTCCGTGACACACCGGAAATCAAATGGAAGCATCGTTGCTTAATTAAGTGAGATTCCGTAACATTCCGTAAGTCAAAAAGGGGATGATTATGTAATCCACAAGGTTCCGTAACATTACGGAAAGAAAACAAGTATCGTTACGAAATTCGTAAGTTTCCGTAACTTTACGAAAAAAGAATCACAAAAAAAAGGCAGAGGGAGGTGTACTTAGTAAAAATGGGGGTGCAAATAGCACCCAGGCCCACTTGGGCCCTCCAGAATATTCCTACAGAAGGTTGTTGCTTCTGGAGGAAGCAACCTGGCTTGCCTGGGCGAGCTGGGCGGCAACCACCTCCCCTATTTTGCTATAAATAGGGGAGGAAGTGAAGAAGAAAAGGGTTTAGCCCCTTAGGCACTTCTCTCTCTTTCGAATTTGCTTGGAAAAATTGTTTCCGTGAAGAAAATCTAAGCCGAGGCGCTTCCGAAACGTTTCCGTAACGTTTTCCGTGAAGAATTTCGCGAAGGTTTCGACCGTTCTTCGACGTTCTTCATTCGTTCTTCATCATTCTTCGATCTTCAACGGGTAAGTACCTCGAACCAAGGTTTTCGATTCATTCTATGTACCCGTAGTGGTCCACATTGTGTTTCGTGCATTTTTATTCTCGTTTTGTTTACTTTTTATACCCCCTCTTGACGTGCTTAAGCCATTTTACTTAAGTCATTTCTCGCTTAACTTAAAAATAAAATAAATTTCCACCGAACGTTTGAATTGTATTATCCGTTAACTTCGGTTAAAATAAATTCCGACCATTCGGTCGTGCCGTAACCACGTTGGAAATCAGAAAAGGAGGTAAAAAATAATATAATAATAAAAAAAAATCTTTTAGCAAAATAAAGCGGAAAATCAATCGGACGTTTTCTCTTTGGGATTTCTCATTCTTAATCGAATTGATTAATAACTAAAGTGAAACTAAGGCTAAAATCAACTCGCCTAGTCAAGCTCGTCCATAAAAATAGGCTTTTAAAGTTTGTCATTTCAATTTCTCACTAAGTAAAATGGATCATTTTTAAAGGTCCAATGCCTTAAAATGATCACCATTTAAGTAAAAAAGAATCACTTGATAAGAAAGAACTACGTAGGTCTGATTTCCTCATCGCAAATTGAGGAATACGTAGGAGCAAAGGGAAACACCCTTGTCGACCACAAAAAAGGAAAAATATAAAAAGGGTATAAAGGATATAAGGACATAAAAGGGAACACAAAAATCAAAGTCATGTTTGCACATTCGATTAAAGGCTGCCGTCCCTTGGGACGGACGTGTGGGGTGCTAATACCTTCCCCGTGCGTAAATACTACTCCCGAACCTTTCACTTAAAAGTTCGTAGATCGCGTCTTTTCCGGTTTTCCGACGTTTTCCTCAAATAAACGTTGGTGGCGACTCCGCGCGTATTCCTTTCGTGGAACACGCATCCCGCGAGTCACGCGTCGCCCTCCCGCCGAAGGGTATGTTGCGACAGCGGCCAATCAAAGGTTGTATATCATCAAATAATAATCCCCGGACGTAATTAGGGTATGACAGTTGCCCCTCTTTACTTACCTCTCATCGGAGATAAGAGGAAAGCAAAGATAGGACACTGATTTCGTCCATCCTGCCCTTTCCGTGATGACGACTCTCGTCTCTACTCCTTCTTTTTTCTTCTGCACAAAACAAAATACAAACAACAACCAGAACAACGAATATAATATACATATACACATATACACATATTTGGCGAAGGAACCGATCCGGAAAACAACAGAAGAACGTGTTTCCCAGTCACCAGAGGCTTCGCGCTTGATAATGGAGGACACATGAACAGCGCTAGGCAATGACATTCATGGGGCTCCGAAAAAAGGTGGAGAATGGAGGATTGCCTTGAGGGTCCGCACTTAGGCAATCATGAAACACAGCTCCAAACTCGAAAGTGGAGGACACATGAACGAAAACGCAATTCATGGAGCTCCGAAAAAAAGGGGGAGAATGGAGGATTGCCTTGAGGGTCCGCACTTAGGCAATCATGAAACACAGCTCCAAACTCGAAAGTGGAGGACACATGAACGAAAACGCAATTCATGGAGCTCCGAAAAAAGGGGGAGAATGGAGGATTGCCTTGAGGGTCCGCACTTAGGCAATCATGAAACACAACTCCAAACTCGAAAGTGGAGGACACATGAACGAAAACGCAATTCATGGAGCTCCGAAAAAGGGAGAGAATGGAGGATTGCCTTGAGGGTCCGCACTTAGGCAATCATGAAACACAGCTCCAAACTCGAAAGTAGAGGACACATAAACGAAAACGCAATTCATGGAGCTCCGAAAAAAAGGGGGAGAATGGAGGATTTCCTTGAGGGTCCGCACTTCGGCAATCATGAAACATAGCTCCAAACTCGAAAGTGGAGGACACATGAACGAAAACGCAATTCATGGAGCTCCGAAAAAAGGGGGAGAATGGAGGATTGCCTTGAGGGTCCGCACTTAGGCAATCATGAAACACAGCTCCAAACTCGAAAGTGGAGGACACATGAACAGCCCTAGGCAATAACATTCATGGGGCTCCGAAAAAGGGTGAGAATGGAGGATTGCCTTGAGGGTCCGCACTTAGGCAATCATGAAGCACAGCTCCAAACTCGAAAGTGGAGGACACATGAACAGCGCTAGGCAACAACATGCATGGGGCTCCGAAAAAAAAAGGGAAGAATGGAGGATTGCCTTGAGGGTCCGCACTTAGGCAATCATGCAACACAGCTCCAAACTCGAAAGTGGAGGACACATGAACAGCCCTAGGCAATAACATTCATGGGGCTCCGAAAAAAGGGGGAGAATGGAGGATTGCCTTGAGGGTCCGCACTTAGGCAATCATGAAACACAGCTCCAAACTCGAAAATGGAGGACACATGAACAGCGCTAGGCAATAACATTCATGGGGCTCCAAAAAAGGGTGGTTGGCAGGGCCAAACGGTCTACCGGGTTCTTCCACCTGAAAGGCAAACATGCTTTTTGTAAAGAAAAATAAATCATTCGCGAGAGCACCATATCTTAGAGAAACAATATACTTGTGCCACGATATGTATGTACAAAACAAAGGTCAATCAAAATGAAACAAACGTTAGTCAATCAATTAGACAAAAGATAGCATACAAATGATAAATGATGGAACATATGAATTTGGGGATCCCACGGTCATGTGGCTCCGCATGCCCCCGGACTCTTGGGTCACGGTAACAAAAAGTGGGGTGGTCGACAAAAGCAGGGCTTTTGCTCCTACGTATCCTCAATTTGTGATGAGGAACTCAGACCTACGTAGTTCTTGATAACTGTGAGACTAAAAATAGTCTCGGTGTTTTCTTTACCAAAATGCGAACATGCTTTAGTAAAGAGACAAAACTTCCAACTGATCAGAGCAACATATGCTTTTTGGATGAAAAACAATGTGTTTATCGGGGAAGGAGAGTATGTTGATGAAATTTCCTCATAACCATAAATGAGATTTTGGATGTTAGCACTTCGTTTCTAAACGACCATTTAGAGGAAACACTGGATCCAACAAAGATAGGAAAAAAATCACTCAAAGTGTATCAATCTCACACAGGTAAGTGTTTTATCCTAATTCTGAACCATAGATATGTCATGACTTGATTTTGCAAATCATTTCCTATCAAATCAAAGATTACATGCGTGACCATGGATCAATAGGACTTATTTTGGGAATGGTTTTTAGGTGGGGAATTTGGCTTTGAGTGTTTTTGCCTTTTTCCTTTTCTGTTTTTGTTTAGTGCGGGGCGAGAAAGTCGCTAGCGGGATTTTGTCGGCAATCAAAGGGAGAGGACCACTTTAGGTCGTGGTTTCCTTTCTTTTTTGTTTACTTGGTGACAATTCTGTATTGTTCAGATATTGTCTGGTCCAAAGACCTTTCTACATATTTCTTCTGTTTTCTTCCGATCCTTGATCGAGAATATTTCTTTCTTTTTCTTTTTTTTTTGCTTTCTCCCACTCTTTCATTGGGAATTTTCTTTCTGTTTTGTGTCTTCTCCCTTTCTTGGATTGGGAATTTTCTTTTCTTTTTGTGTCTGCTCCCTTTCTTGGATTGGGAATTTTCCTTCTCTTTGTGTTTTCTTCTGAGGGCAAGGATTGACATTCTCACCCTGGGTCAAGGTTTATGGTAAGTTGGAATTCTGGCTCAAGGCTTGTAGAACGGCTGGTCATGATATATGTCGGGATTTGGCCAGCGGTTCGGGGATAAAGGGGATGTCCTACATTATTTCCATGATACACATGCAACAATGATGATTAGGAAATTTTATGCAAAACTGGTCATGCATGCACCTATGTGGACACTCAAGCATCAAGTTTTTATGGCCATGTGACACTAGGGCTCAGGATTCATTTTCCCTATTTTAAGTCAACCCACTGTTTCCAAAATATGTTCTTTTATCAAATCATGCATTCATCCGAGTCCATTTTGGGCATTCGGAAAATTTTCACAGCATTCACTCTTCAGGTGTATACACATTTTTTTTCAAAAACTGGTTAAGATCAGTAAAATCTTTCAAAGAAAAGTTGGAAATTATCTTTTTCACAAGCATGTTGTTTTTTAGCTAGACAACTTTTATTTTTTTATTTTTTTTTTCTTCCTTCTTATTCTTTTCTTGCTCACTCTCTTTTTGCTCTCTTTTTTTTCATGAGGTATTTTGCTACCTAAACATACGTATATTTTTGTGAGGTATTTTGCTATATACATGCGTGTCCAAGGTATCTTGCTACCTAAACATACATATATATGTTTTGTGAGATATTTTTGCTATATACATGCATATCCAAGGTATCTTGCTACCTAAACATACATATATATATTTTGTGAAGTATTTTTTCTACATACATGCATATCTAAACATACATATATATATTTTGTGAAGTATTTTTTGTTTACATACATGCATATCTTAGGTATTTTCACTACCTAATCATACATATATATATTTTGTGAGGTATGACTACCTTCCGAGCTTGTGCTTGTTTTATTTAAATTCCTAGGATCATGAGCAACTAGGTGTGTCCTACTATGACTTGATAAACAAAAGTGATCAAATAATAAGCAGAGATTTAAAAGGTACTAGGTTGCCTCCTAGTAGCGCTTCTTTAACGTCTTGAGCTGGACGCTTGATGGCTTGTCGGTCACGGACCTAGTACTTTGCTTACCTTTGGCTCTGGACTTGGCTGCCTATTGGTCGGCCATGGGTCGTAAGCAACGGTCTAACCATTTTGTGGATGAGCTGAGGTGAACTCTAGAGGTGATGGCGGTGCATCTGTTGCCCGCTGCCGGCCATCCCCAGGCTGCTGTGGTATTTCGCCCTGTGCCAGCCTAGGGACACAGTACTTCTTGATGAAAGATCGATTAGTAGGGGGCCTGATGCCCTTGCTGGAGGTGACAGGTACTCCGTAGAACTGACAGAGACCCATAATTAGAGCTTGACAACTCCAAGACCCTGTTGGACTTCTTCGGGTCCACTGGGTGTCTTGCAGGCGCGATCCCTGCAAACAATAGATGAAATCAGAAATCAGTTGAGCGATGTGCATACTTACCTATGATGACGTGACCTTGCCGGGGGGAACGGGCACCCTGTAGGACTACAGAGGCTCGCAACCAGAGCTGGAAACCCCAGGGCCCTGTTGGACTTCTCCGGGTCCACTGGGTGTCTTTGTGGGTGCGATTCCTGCAAACAATAGATGGTATCAGAAATCAGTTGAACCATATGTATACTTACCTATGTCACGATGGCATGACCTCGTTGGGGGAACGGGCGCCCTGTAGGACTGACAGAGGCCCGTAACCAGAGCTGGAAACCCCAGGGCCCTGTTGGACTTCTTCGGGCCCACTGGGCATCTTGTGGGCGTGATCCCTGCAAACAATAGATGACATCAGAAATCAATTGAACCATGTGCATACTTACCTATGTCATGACGGCACAGACCAACCGATACATCTACAGGGGGAGATTGGCATTGTGGTCGCCGGGCAGAATGTTACTAAATAGCAACGTCATCCATATCCATGTAAAAGTGGTCATGTTGGTGCGTATGATCCACACTCGTCTTTTTGCAGCGGCACGGGTGAAATCTTGCCCCGGTATGCATAGTAGATGCGTGATAGCCTCCCTCTCTGGATGTGCTCGCACAGTTGGTCGCCCTCTAATATCAGGGGGTGGCCCAGGAACGGATAAAAGGAAACTACCGGCCCCTTAACCGAGAGCGCAAGTCTCGGTGAAGCATCTAAGGGCAAATAACCTTATATTCTCCTAAGGTCTGGATATGAAGCACACTGAAAACGAGGATGCGTAGCCTTCTAAAGGTGAGGGCGTGCAGCCCTCTGCAGGCGAGGATGTGCAGTCCTCTGATGGCGAGGACATATAGTCCTCTAAAGGTGATAGGTACTAGTACCCAAGGATCAACCTTTATGAGAAAGCAAGAGATCGACTCATCGAGAGGGTCGGTCATCCACCAAGATTGGACACGAGATGTAGGAAATCCGTGCAATTAACATGATTTTTAGGGATGTAGACGCATGAAACCTTTGTCATGAAATTTGGTAATACTGACCTCATATGAAACAATGCAATGCAATGGAAAGTTGTACAATGTTCATGACATTTTTTCCCTATTTTGTGATTTTGATTTTGATTTAATTATTTATTTATTTTTATTTTGGAAAACACATATTGACTATCCTTTTGAAAAAGGTGATAATTCATGCAACCTTATCCTATCTTTTGAAAATCTCTCCGAGAACTCCCTCAGAGTGTATATTCTGTTTGATTTAGTCACTTGACCATTTTGGAGTGACGACAATGGAGTCGTTTGACGTTTAATCAATCTATTGAAATTCCAGGGCTTGTATCCCTTTTTTTTTCTTGTTTAAAAACATCGACAGGTGAGAACTTTTGATCTGCCCCTATGTTCACTTGAGGCTCATGCACGATGCCCCTCATTGCCTCAGTGTAAGGCTTTGAGGTTCCAATTGTTATCTTTCATCATGACCTTGTAGATGGGAACCTATTGGGTGAGAACTTCTAATCTGCCCCTAGGTTCGCTTGAGGTTTTTTTTGCATGGTGCCTTTCATTGCCCCAGTGTAAGGCTTTGAGGTACAATCGTTGTCTTTCGTCATGACCTTGTAGCAAGGAACCTATTGGGTGATAACTTCTAATCTGCCCCTAGGTTCGTTTAAGGTTTATGCATGGTGCCTTTCATTGCCCCAGTGTAGGGCTTAGAGGTACCAATTGTTGTCTTGTTTTCACAACCTCGTAGTGAGGAAGAATGAAAGAAGCAATTGATTCTTGCAAAAAGAATTTTCCAAGGATGAGAAATAGTTGAAGGCTTTTTCAGTTGATGGATTTAAGTCAAATGACTCCTATGTAGAAGCAAGATGTTTTGATGTCTTGATGATGCTAAAGGATCAAGTGCTTCTAAGTTTTATTCAAGACAAGAATCCAAGAAAGTCAAGATATATGATCAAGTTTGATCTCTTAGAATCTTTAGGAAGAAGTTTCCAAATTGAAAACAAACAAAAGGTTTGACCAAAGAATTCTATCATTTGAAATTGAGATTTGCTCTCTGGTAATCGATTACCAGCAGCTGAAAATGTTTATAACAGTCACTAGAAATTTGAATTCAAAATTTATAACGTGTAATTGATTACACATGGATGGTAATTGATTACCAGCAGTTTATTGAACTTTTTAATTCAAATTTTTAAAACCTGTAATCGATTACACAAGTCTTGTAATCGATTACCAGAGGGGATTTTCAGAAAATAATTTCCAAGAGTCACATCTATCAAATGTTTTATGAATGGTCATCAAAGGTCTATTTATATGTGACTTGGAAACACGAATTTAAAGAGAGTTTTCATTGCCCAAAAAATTTTATCCTCTCAAAAGATTAAGAGTTTTTCTAAACTGAAATGTCTTTATCCTCTCAAAAAGATTCCTTGGTCAACCACTTGCATATTCATTAAAGAATTTTGATTGATCTTCATTGTACAATCCATCTCTTTTAAGAGAGACCTCTTCTTCTCTTCTTCTTATTTCTGAAAAAGGGATTAAGAGACCGTGGGTCTCTTGTTGTAGGGGATTCTTGAACACAAGGGAAGGGTTGTCCCTCTGTGGTTCAGACTTTGTAAAAGGAGTTTTACAAAGAGAGTGGATAATCTCAAGTGGGTTGCTTGAGGGCTGGATGTAGGCACGGGAAGTGGCCGAACCAGTATAAATCAAGTTTGCATTCCTCTCTTCCCTTAAACTTCTTTTATTTATTGCTATTTATCTTTTTCTTTAAAGAAGTTTATTTTGAATTGTCTTTTGAGTAATTCATGTTAAGGGTGCATTGTTAATCCAAAAAGAGAGAGTGAAAGTTTAATTGGGGAATAGTCTTCGTATCTTAATTCAACCCCCATTTTTCTTAAGTTAACTGAGGCCATTTGTCCAACATCCTATTCTTGATAACTCACTTCTCTCTAAAAAGACAAACTTTCCAGAATGATAAAATGAGGTCACATGGACGTCTTGAAAACAACAGTCAATCAAATGCTTTTTTTTTATTTTGAAACTTATTTGTTTTGAACTTTACACGTTGTTTTACGGCAGCCCCACCAACGTGCAAGACGAGTAATCTCTGATTGAATGGTCTTGGAAGTCCAAACTCAGGAGCACAGGTCACTTGAGCAATTAGACCAATGGCTTGCACCCAATTCCGGTGAAAGTTGAAAATCCTGATGAGTCATTAGAGACATCTACAACAGCTTTCAAAATTGCCCCATGTGTGGCATCTCTTGTCAATGTCAGGATTTACACGCGATTCTCCTCAAATTTCAGCCAGCCCACATCAATTAGACCTTGCACCTTACGCTTCAGGCCCCTACAATGCTCAATGGAATGCCCCGGGGCTTCTCCATGATAAGCACACGTTGCGTTCGAGTCGTATTCTCGGAGAAATGGAGGTTGATGAACCTTGGTTGGGGTTATGGCTACCATTGAATTATCAAATAGATATGGGAGCAAGTCAGCATAGGACACTGGAATTGGGGTGAATTCTACAGGCTTTCTCGCTGCAAAATTCATTTCTTGGTTGGTGTTTTGGTTTACGCTAAAGGTGGTGTTTGTCATTGGAAGTGCGGTAGGTAGGTTTCGTGGTTGATTTTAGGGATGGCCTTTGTGGATAACTGGGCGGTGGGTAAGGAGAAGGTTTGTTATTGGCTGAGTAACGACATTGTTGGGTTGGTGGGAAACTTGGCTGTATAGGAATGGCAGTCACAACATGGGCTTCTCCCTCATTCTCACCCTCTTCATTTGCCCTAGTTTTTTCATTCGTCCAAGTAGGATGACTAAATTTGCCTTTTTTTCAGACCCACATTGATCCTTTCACTGGCAAAGACCAAATCCACAAAGCTTTGAAGGTGCGTAGCCCACCATTACCCATAGTAGAATACTGGTAATGTGTCTACTATCATTATCATTTTTTTTCCGTCATTGAGGTGCCACTTGAGCTGCCAGGTCTCTCCACCTTTGGGCGTATTCTTTTGAAGGATTCGTGCCCCCTTTTTGCACATGTTTTGTAGTTGCATCCTATCCGGAACCATATCAAAATTGTACTGATACTGCCTAATGAAGGCAACCATTAGGTCCTTCCAAGAGTGGACTCGAGAAGGTTCCAGGTTAGTGTACCAGGTAACAGCTACCCCCGTAAGACTTTCTTGGAAGGAATGTATCAGCAATTTCTCATCTTTTTCATATGCCCCCATCTTCCGACAATACACCTTTAGATGGTTCTCGGGGCAAGTAGTCCTCAAAGTCCAACACCTTGAACTTTGGGAGGGGTGATGATATTGGGTACTAGGAACAACTCTTCTAGGTTAGCAAAGACATAATCTTCACATCCTTTAATGGCCCTGAGCCTTTCCTCTAGATGATCCAACTTTCCCATTTCTGCCATAGCATGAGGGTTTTTACTTGTTGTGGAATGCAAGAGGTGTAGCTGGGGGTGATACTGAGGGCCTTCCAAAGGGTTTTGTAGGGGTATACCACCAACTGCTTGCCCTTCCGTGGCATATCTGAGGCAAGGCTCGAAGTCGGCTAGATTGTGGTGGGGAATTTCATCTGTCTCCCCCACGGTTTAAGATACATATGCATGATCAGTTTGGGGTTGTTGGCTCTCAATGGGTATAGGAGTGGAGTTATTGACATCCTCATTGGGAGTGTACGCCACATTGGGTGGCGTATAGTTGAGAGGCAAGCCATATGGCGGGAAGGCGTGCTTTTTTTATTTTGCACATCATGGGGGCCGCCCGTACTTCCCAAATCTTTGCCTACATATCTGAGGTTGGATGATTCATTTGGTTGATGCCAGATGGGGACGTCGGGTTCCCCTTAGCAACAACGCTGGTAGCGGCAATTGCAACCGCATTGGCTTCTATTATCTTCTTCACACTCATCATGGCTTCCATCATTGCGGCCATTTGCTCTTTCATGGCCTCCATGTCGGCCTCCATCTACTCTTGTACCTCCTCCACTTTACCCATTACTCTAGCTCTAGCACGGGTTCGGTAAGGGCACCGTAAAGCATGTGTTTTTTTCTTTTTTATAACAATGATTAAGTTCTTTTTTTTTTCAAGGAAAGAATGCAATGAGCAATGCAACCAATGAACAACATGGATGTATGCGAATGATGCACAGTTGAAGTATTGCAAATTCTTACACTGGATATGGGGTTGAATCAATTTAGATTTTCAACATGGTCCATGACATCTTCGTCAAGGTGAAACTGGAAGTAACAGGGACATCAGCAGCCCTAAATGTGTTTGGCAGTAGACGAAGCAGCGATGTAACACGATCTTTTGCCCCAATTTTTTCAAGATGGTTACTTCCATACTTCAACTTGACTCGATGAACCTTTTCGTAAAAGCACGAGCTTGGTTCAACCCCATAACCCAGGAAATGGCAATTTTGATCGCCAATACTTCATCAACAATTCATAGGGATGAAAGACTCGAGAATATGCATGCAATGTATGGAAAATGTAATTATGAGATTGAGATGCCCGAAGAAACATCCTTTCTTAGTTAAACATGCATTAGGTACCATGTTCAATCATTTTGTTTTTAAGTGAAATGGGTTTATGATCCCAACATGGTTGGCTCATGGTACCAAATATATGCAACTAAGAATGCAGTGTGAATTTTCGTGCTTCTCTTTTTTTGTTTTTGTTTTGTAGAGGGAAATACAAGGATCATGTATGAGCAAACAAAAAGTATGTTGAACGCATATGCATGATGATGCAATGACTCATGCAAAATGGGAATGTGATAACGGACAAATGTAGGAACGATATGTTCATTATGATGCTGAAGAGATGTTTATGCGGTGCATGATATGAATGCATTTACGGACACGAGAGCCCGGAAAATTATCTCTCCTTATTGCGCATTTGGGGGGCGCAGTGCCCCATGTGTGCAGTTAAGATATGGATCTTCCGGCTTCCCATGACAAAAGACGAGACTCACATACAACGCATGTGTGACGGTATGATGCAGATGCGCATGCATGAAACGGAAAGAAAACAACACAAAGGGGTAATTCACACATACGATACTGCAGAGATCCAACTTTAATACTACGTTTTGGGCATGATGGCGCCTCAACGTAGTATTAAAAAGATTACGTATTACTCTAAAGAAACCAAACATCACTAGCAAAACTATAAACTAGTGCTATTTACCAAAAAATGCATGAGAACGAATGGCACGAAGCGTGTTTGCTCTTTGCCCCTATTTGGGAACCTATAGGACAATATCTAGGAGTCTCTAATAACTACTCCCCAACAATTCATAACTCACACGGCTGTTTTCTAGAGGTATCATCACTCAAGATAATAATATTGTGGCGGTATAGAATACCAGCGACAACACATTATAAAGAGAGAAAGCTCTAGATGAGGTTTCACTATTATCAAGCAAGTCGGAGACCTAGCATGATAATAGATTCACCTCCACTCCTTAAATTCCCATGAACCCGGGTATAGAGCCCCTTTTTTACTCAAACCCGTGGGTGCTTAGAATGCAGTGTAAAGAATGCAAAATAGACAACAGTTATTTACATTTTACACAGTTCAACAAAATGCACACACAAAGTTTCACAATTTCACAATTCTTTAAAATAGGCCTAACTCACAAAAAAGTCCCCAGTGGAGTCGCCAACTGTCACAACGTGCCCTTTTGCGGGCGAGCGAAGGCGAGGCTCACGGGTGCGCTTTCCAAAGGAGGAAAGATGCGCGGAGTCGCCACCAACGTTTATTTGTGAAAAACGTCGGAAAAACCGAAGGAAATCGGTCAAAATGAAAATTCTAAGTTCAGGAGTTGTATTTACGCTTGAGGAAGGTATTAGCACCTCTCACGTTTGTCTCAAAGGACAACAGCCTGTTTTTTAGAATTGTGGAAATTGCGTTACCTTAACTTTTAGTTCTTTTTATTTTTTGAGGTCGACAAAAGCGGGGCTCTTGCTCCTACGTACCCTCCATCGAAAAGGAAATCAGACCTACGTAGTTCTTTCTTATGCGTGAATCAAGTGATTCCTTTTACTTGAGGGGTGATCATTTTAAGGCGTTGGACCTTAAAAATGATCCTTTTTACTTAGTAAGAAACTGAAATGATAAACTTTCAAAAACCTATTTTTGTGGACGAGCTTGACTAGGCGAGTTTGATTTTAGCCTTAGTTTCACTTTAGTTACTAGTCAATTCAATTAAGAATGAGAAATCCCAAAGAGAAAACGTCCGATTGATTTTTCGCTTTACTTTACTAAAAGGTATTTTTTGATTATTATATTATTATCTTACCTCTTTTTTGATTTCCAACGTGGTTACGGCACGACCGAACGGTCGGAATTCATTTTAACCGAAATTAACGGATGATACAATTCAAACGATCGGTGGAAATTTATTTTATTTTTAGATTAAGCGAGAAATGACTTAAATAAATGGCTTAAGCACGTCAAAAGGGGGTATAAAAAGCGAATGAAAACGAGAATAAAAATACATGAAACAAAACGTGGACCACCACGGGTACATAGAATGAATTGAAAAGCTCGGTTTGAGGTACTTACCCGTTGAAGACTGAAGAAAACGAAGAACGAACGATGAATGTTGAAGAACGGTCGAGAATCTTCGCGTAATTACTCACGGAAACGTTACGGAAATGTTACGGAAGCGCCTCGGCTTGGATTTTCTTCACGAAAATAATTTTCCTCAGCAATTTCGAGAGAGAGAAGTGCCAAGAAGGCTGAACCCTTTTCTTCTTCACTCCTCCCACTATTTTTAGCAAAATAGGGGAGGAGCTTGCCACCCAGCTCGCCCAGGCGAGCAAGGTTGCTTCCTCCAGAAGCAACAGCCTTCTGGAGGAAGGATCTGGGAGGCCCAAGTGGGCCAGATTGCTATTTGTACCCCCCTTTTTACTAAATGCACCCCCTTCTATTTTTTTGGTAATTCTTTTCCATAACGTTACGAAACTTCACGAATTTCGTAATGATACTTATTTTTCTTCCGCAAGGTTACGAATCCTTACGGATTATGTATTTACTCTTTTTTAGCTTTCGAAGAAGTTATGGAAACTTACGGATTGCGCAAAAACACCTCTTTTCGATTTCCGCCACATTACGGAATTTCACGGATTGCGCAAGCCTGCTTCCTTTTGATTTCTGACACGTCTCAGGACTTCATTCATTGTGCAACAAAGGACGCCAAGTGTCTCGAAGCGGCCAATCAAAGGTTGTATATCATCAAATAATAATCCCCGGACGAAATTAGGGTATGACACTCCAACTTGGCCCCCACCTCACGTACGTATGATTTGACAGTTGACAGAGCTAGGCTGATCTTTGGCCTAGTCTCTCACTTGGATATGAACATAGGAGCACTGATCTCTGGCCAGATGACCTCTATAGCCCAGTCTAACACCTCTAGACTTGGGTTCCCTGCTCTAATCACTGCATTATGCAAAGGTAGAGAGGTTGTCTCTAACAGCCTTACCTTCGAGCGCCTAAGCCTGGTCATTAACCTGGCCTACATCAGGAAGAACTGTTGGAACCTCGAGGATCTAACAGTCTCTATCCGAGGGGCTAGGAGGGCAAGGGCAAGGCCAGCTAAGCTTCCTTCTACTTCTGCAGCTCCTACTCCAGCATCCACTTCAGTAGTCCCTTCTCTCCCAGCTCAGACAAATTCTCAGTGCTTTGAAGCCATGCTCCAAAGCATTCATCAGGGACAGATCATTTTACTATAGAGTTTACAAATGATGTCACCTCCAGACTCTATTCCTACAGTAGAGCAGTTTAATGAGATGGTAGCCTGGCCTGGGACCCAACCTTCTCTTCATAAGGAAGACGAAGGTCCCACAGCCCAGGTACCTCAGTATATCGAGGATGAGTCATCTGAGACCACCATCCCAAAGCCATTTGATATAGGAGAAGAGGCAGAGGAGACACAGGTGAGACAAGTAGATGCTACCACGCTGATCGAGACCATACCCGAATCAAATAAACATTAAAATGCAGTAACTAGGAAGTGATCCTAGGTCGTTTCCCAACGAGCAATGATAAACCAAATGTTCATAACAGATAATAGGAAAATAGTAAGGAATTGGGGGGGGGGGGTGTTTGCTTTTGTAAATTAAACAGCAAATAGATGTGAATTATATAATATCAGAATTAAAACATGTTGCTTCCCCTTGATTTACAAGCAAGTCTCTTATCCTAGGTTATAAGAGTTTATCCTTTATCAATTTAACCACTTAATCCAACCCTAAATTAAATTACTAAGCGAAATTTAACATAAGGCATTCATTATGTGATTAAGCAACACATACACCAATTAATCATAAACAATCATTAAGCATGAACGTAATTAGGTGCATGAATAGCAGAAGTTTTCAAGGTTTGGAAAACCGGAAAACTTTGGAAAGCTTTTGGCAAAAGGAAGAAGAAGAAGTTCAATGAGACTCAGAAATCAATTGGGAAAAGTTTGTTGTCTAAAGAATGAATTGGAAAGATAGATTGTTGAAATGCAAAACAACGCCTTGCTTTTATAGACTCTTCATGTCTGGTCAAGAGAACCATTAGAAGAGTTATGACCTTTAGAAAAACTCAAAACCAATTTGAAAAAGTCAAAAACTATTTGAAGAGTTACATCTTTTGATTTATTTAGAAACTATCACTGGTAATCGATTACCAAATCAGTGTAATCGATTACACAAAGCTTTTTGTGAAAGGATGTGACTCTTCACATTTGAATTTGAATTTCAACGTTCAAACACACTGGTAATCGATTACCAAAACATTGTAATCGATTACAACATTTTGAAATCAATTGGAACGTTGTAAATTCAGTTGAAAGCTTTTTGAAAACCATTTTGCTACTGGTAATCGATTACAATAATCTGGTAATCGATTACCAGAGAGTAAAAACTCTTTGGTAAAAGGTTTTGAGAAAAATTCATGTGCTACTCAGTTTTTGAAAAACTTTTTAATACTTTTCTTGATTAAGTCTTCTCTTGATTCTTGAATCTTGATCTTGATTCTTGGAACTTGAATCTTGAAACTTGATTCTTTGATTCTTGAAATCAAATTTCCTCTTTAACCTTGAAGTGTTCTTGATTCAATCTTGAACTCATTCTTTGATTCTTGAGATCATCATCTTTGTTATCATGAAGTGTTCTTGAATTTTGAGCTTTTTGTCATCACCTTTATTATCATCAAAACTTCTTTGAATCAATCTTGATTCATCATGAAGCTTGCTTCTACAATCTCCCCCTTTTTGATGATGACAACTTCTGAAATCAAGAAACACACACATTTTTTCCTAGTCGATCACTCACATAAATTTCCATTCTCCCCCTTTGTTTTTGAATTTATGCTTCTCTTAAAATTAAGTTGATTACTCATGTGAGTTCTTGATTTAATCCCTATTTCTCTCCCCCTTTGGCATCAACAAAAAGCCAAAGTGCGTAACAGGTTTGAAGCATACAAATACAACTAAGCATCGACACATCATTCATGGAAAAATATAAACCAAATCATGAAGCAAGAACTATGAATAGATCAAATATATAAAAATCACATAATCAAATAACATAATTAATATTTGTTCAAACATACCATGCATAATAAAGAAATAGTAAATTGTTCAAATATCATAATAATATAGCCAAATAGACGGCTGGAAATCAAAGTACTAATAATATTAAAATAATAGAAAACTAAGATGATGGTGGCGGCGGTGGTGGTAGATCGAAGCTTGAACGAATATAAGAAACATCTTCTTCAACCTTGGTGATTCTTGACTCCATCTCATTGAAGCGCATGTCCACTTGTAATTCCAAAGTGTCAAACCTTTCACCAACAAAGGTTTGAAGACCATCAAACCTATCCAAAATCTTTGAAATAAGATATGAATCTTCTCCATCATGTCCTTCTTCACCAACATGTCGAGCACCCTTTTTCACCTAAGAGCCATCATGCTTTTTTTGATAACCAAAGGATGCAATGACTGAAGCACCTATTAGGAAGGATCTCTTGATTGGAACATAGGGTTCAGAATCAAGAGGGATGTTAAAGTGTTGAAGGAAGAGGGTGACTAGATGTGGATATGGCAATGGGGCATTCAATCGCAATGCCTTATGCATGCGATATCTAACAAGATGTGCCCAATCAATTTGTAGACCTTTATGAAAGGCCCACATAACAATGAGATCTTCTTCAGAAGCCTGTGCAAGGTTTGAAGATCTCGGAAGCAAGATGCGGACAATTAGATAATGAAGGATGCGGCTTTCAAAAGCCAATGAACCGGCAAGAAGCCTTCAGGTCATATCCGCTTGGTTGGTGCAAACCAACTGGCGGGCATCATGCACAAAAAAAATCAAACTTCCAATCCTCAATCAGTGCACCTTCAAATGGTACACCTTCACTTGGCAATTGGGTTAAATCATAGAATAGGGATTGGTCAATGACCATCTTAATCCCATAATCTTCAGACTTTAGGGTGCCTTCTTGCATTTCTAAGTTTGAATAGAAAGCTTTGACTAAATCAGAATAAATAGGCAATTTTAAAGCCATGAATGGAATAAGATTGGAGTTTTCAAATGCTTGAAAGCATTCAAAACTCTCAGTTGAAAAGAAATCCATATCAATGAATTTTGGGTCAATAATGGAATGAGAAGAAAAAAGGTTTTTGTACCATATCCGCTGTTCCTCAAATGAAAACAATGATCCAGAGGGAATGGAGGAAGGAATCGGCATTTCCTGTGACCCGGAATGCCGTTGACTCCGACTCGAAGTGCCCTTTCGCTTCTTTGATGGTTCCGCCATTTGAAGAGATTATTCGAAATTTCAATCGGTTCATATGAAAGAGAATGAAAAAATATGAAGTTTGGGCTTTGTGGGAAGTGATTTGGACAAGAAATGAGTGAGATATGGCTGGAGAAAGATTCGGGGGCGAGGGTTTTCAAGAGAGAGGAGAGTTGCAGATTTCAGAATTTGAAATTTGAATATATAGGTGCAGGGACGCGTTGTAATCGATTACACAAATATGGTAATCGATTACCAGAGAGCAACATAGCAAAAAATAACTGCTTGTAATCGATTACACGATTATGGTAATCGATTACCAGAGGTTATTTTAGCCAGAAAACAAAAGCTGATAGACTTTTTAGGAGAGAAGGAATTTTGAGTGATTATCAAAATACTTTTTAAAGAAAAAATATTAAAAATAATTTATGAATAATTCTCAATCATGTAATTCACATATCATATCATGCAAAACCATTAAAACATGTAGATAATCAATTATATCAAAGCAATCGAACACAAGTATTGAAGAATAATGATGATACATATTATTAAAATATTTAAATGAAAATTTCATGCAAAGAAAATAAACTCAATCAAGAACACATATTCATAATTTCAAACAATCAGAACAAACAAATGAAAAATTGTTAGTCATCATAATCAAATTGATTGAAGAAAAATTTCAACTTAAGAGAAATTTTATTAAGAGAATGGTTTTGATATTACCTTTTTCATGATTAAGGTGTCTAGATCTTCAAAGATGAGGATCATACTTTTTCTCCTTGTTTTTCATTCTTGAGAAATGTTCTCATCACTTTCATAATCCTTGGTTAGAAGATTAATCTCCTTTTCTGAACCATCGGATGAATCATTGTCATCCCATGCAATGTAGGCTTTCTTGGTCCTTCTTTCATCAAACCTTTTCTTTTCACTTTTCTCAGGCCATTCTTCATTTGAAGGACAATTGGCCTTGATGTGACCAATTTGGTTGCATTTGTAACACCTAAGGACTTGAGAATCTTCTTGTGATTTTCTTCCATTGTTGAAGTTCTGATGCCTGTCAATTCTTCTTTTCTTGTTAAATTTCTGAAATTTCTTCACAAAGAAAGAAAAATCTTCTTCATCATCTGAATCTTCTTCTTCGTTTTCTTCTTGAATTAATGATGAGGCTTTAAAGGCTATACTTCTCTTCTTTTTGTCATTTTCTTCATTTTGATTAAGACGTTGGAGTTCCATCTCATGTTCCTGCAATTTTCCAAATAAAGTAGCAAGAGACATGGAAGAGAGATCTTTACTTTCAGAAATAGCAGTTACCTTGGGCTGCCATTCCCTACTTAAGCATTTTAAAAATTTATTAATCAAATCTTCATTAGGAAAGATTTTTCCTAAAGAGGCAAGGCGGTTTACTATATGTGTAAATCTTTTTTGCATGCTATGGATATTTTCATTAGGGTTCATCCTAAATAATTCATATTCATAGGTAAGGGTATTGGCTCTAGACCTTTTTACATCAGTGGTTCCTTCATGTGTTAATTGGAGAGTATCCCACATCTCCTTGGCATTGGAACAATTTGACACTCTAAAATACTCATCTATTCCTAAGGCTGAAGTAATAATGTTTTTGGCTTTGAGATCATACTGGATTCTTCTTCTATCTTCTTCTGTCCACTTATCTCTTGGTTTTTGTGTTGTAGTGCTTGTGCTTACATGTACTACAGTGGGTATGTATGGTCCTATTTCTATTGCTTCCCAAATGTTTAGATCTATGGCTTCAATAAAAATCTACATACGGGTTTTCCAATAATGGTAACCCATGATGCAAGCTCCATTGGAGCTTGTAGGCCTAGGATCTTCTTCATCAATGGATTCCTTTGCTTCTTGGAAGATGAATGGCAGCGGAATGGAGAAAGGGAAAGAGAGAGGAGACGCCACTTCAAGGAGAAGATGAGTCTAGAAGAAGCTCACCACCATAGGAGGCCATGGATAAGAGCTTGGAGGAAGAATGAGATGAATGAAGGGAGAGGGAGAGAAGAGCACGAAATTTTGTGCTCTAAATGAGCTTTGAAATCTGAAGTTTAATATTCAAATCATCAAAGTTGAAAAAAATGCACACGCATGACCTCTATTTATAGCCTAAGTGTCACAAAAAATTGGAGGGAAATTCAAATTTCACTTGAATTTGAAATTGAATTTGTGGAGCCAAACTTTGGAGCCAAAATTTCACTAATTATGATTAGTGAATTTTAGTTATGGTTCAGCCCACTAATCCAAGATCAATTCCAAGATTCTCCACTAAGTGTGCTTAGGTGTCATGAGGCATGAAAAGCATGAAGGACATGCACAAAGTGTGACTATATGATGTGGCAATGAGGTGTAGTAAGCAAATGCTCACCTCCCCCTCTAAAATTTAATTGGATTGGGCTTCTACCAATTCAATTAAATTTATTTCCAATCACACACATCAAATATCCACTTAGTGCATGTAAAATTACAAAACTACCCCTAATACAAAAACTAGTCTAGGTGCCCTAAAATACAAGAGCTGAAAAATCCTATATTTCTAGGGTACCCTACCTACATTATGGAGCCCTAAATACAAGGCCCAAAAAAAATGAAACCTTAATCTAATATTTACAAAGATAAGTGGGCTCGTACTTAGCCCATGGGCCCGAAATCTACCCTAAGGCTCATAAGAACCCTAGGGCCTTCTCTTGCATCTCTGGCCCAATCTACTTGGAGTTTTTCTATCCAATGCCCTTGCGGAGTAGGATTGCATCATTCCCTCCCCCTTGAAAAGGATTTGACCTCAAATCCTGAGGTTCTTGATACTCTGGGCTTTTTTCCTCAACACCTGTAAAAAGAACAAAAACATATGTATTAGTGGTGTTTAGTATGTTGAAGTAAGGTAAGGTCTGAAAACTCATTTCTTGGGAATCTTCCCATGAAGGAACATGGTTCCTCACCAACTCAATGAGTGGTGCTACAAGTATAGAAAAATATGGGGCAAACCTTTTGTAAAAGTTTGTTAAGTCTTGGAAGCCCCAAATTTTTCTTACACTTGGTGGAGTGGGCCACTCAGGAATGACCTTTATTCTCTTAGGGTTCATGGGAACCCCTTGATCACAATTTAAAAAATTAAGAAAAGTAAAGCAATAGAACATACCTTTTTCTGTATTTTCATGTTGATTATTCCTACCAAAAAGTATGACAAACCTAAGGTGTCCCATATGAGTGCCTAAGTTTGTATTGAAACTAAAAATAAGAACAAACCTACCTAATGAGTCCCTATGTACACAAATCATGAAGATGTTGGGTGCACGAGTGATTTTACAAAAGAGTGTTGCACCACCCAAAACATTCATCACACCACCTATTTTAGGGATTTGGTGCCTAATAATACCTATTTTTGGCACCAACAAAGCACAAGGATTTAATCTCTTGCGAACCAAACCCTCATCCAACAACTCCTTTACTTGATGATTAAACTCAAGCCTAAGAGATGTGGCAATGCTAACAAGTGTCTTTTTACAAAGGAGAAAATGTGGAGGTTGTCTAAGAAGGGAAATTTCTTTAATATTTGTCTTTATTTCAAAATGTCTTTCCTTCTTAGATAACCTCTTGGAGGAGACACTTACCTCCTTACACTCCTCCTTAACCATTAAAGGTTGTCCTTCTTCTTGGGGGTAGATCTCTTCACTAGATTCTTCCCCTTTTGCTTCTTCACTTTTACTAGAGGAAGGTGAAGTAGTAGCCTCATCTTGGCTACTATAAATGTCTTGGCCCCTCATAATCATGGTTTTCTTGGTGGGGCATTGAGAAGTAATGTGTCCTCTTCTAAGACATTTAAAGCACTTCATGGAGCTAGTCTTCTCTTGCATACTAGCCTTAAGGGGTTGCTTTTCTATTGTCTTCCCCTTATCATCTTTGGGCTTAGAAGGTCTCACCCCTAAGATTCCTTGACCATGGTCTTTCTTTTGATAAGAGTGAGAGCCATAAGATTTTGAAGTAGACTTCCTTTTAAGTTGTTGCTCTACCCTTATTTCCCAATCTATATTAGCCTTTACATTGTCCTTCCCATGGAAGTATGGGAGTTTAATGTTAACCTCTTGAGGCTTTCTTTCATTTTCTCTCCTATGGGAGTGAGGTCTAAGATGTGACCTATGCCTTCCTTCATAATAGTCACGAAGTTCTTCACTTAGGCTCTTGCAAGAGTTATGACTACTATAGGAGACATGTTTTTCTCTTTTCATTTCTTTCATTATTTTTCTTCTTTCTTCCTCTCTTATTTTCTTTCTTTCATCTTGACTTATTTCTTCCACTCTTTTTTTACCTTTTTCTTTTCTCTCTTGTTTTTCTTTCCACAACTTAAGGGATCTCAACTCATCTAATATCTTATACAAGGGGTCCTTAGGAGTAGAACCCTCACCATTAACACTAGATGAAGAATAAAGACTCATGTTGGTTCCTAAGTTATGGTTCTTTCTTGTTGGGGGTTTGAAAACAAAAGGTAAAATAAACTATGGTTGAAACTAGCCAAAATAAACACTAAAAGAGGTGTGAAAGATAAGGTAAAAACTAATTAGTAAAAGGCAAGCTATCTAGGCAGTTTGACAATGGAGGGTAAAGGAAATAAGCTATGAAAATAAGCAAGAAATTAAAGTGCAAGAAATGCAAACTAGGCGGATCCTAAGAGTGTTTGGATGACCTCATTTAAGGTTCCCAACAAAACACTCACTATCCTAAGGGGAAATTGCCTAAAATTATTACACACAAATGGAAGT
Organism: Glycine max; assembly: GCF_000004515.6. Taxonomy (NCBI): domain Eukaryota; kingdom Viridiplantae; phylum Streptophyta; class Magnoliopsida; order Fabales; family Fabaceae; genus Glycine; species Glycine max. The sequence goes on from NC_038250.2 coordinate 23,046,255, forward strand.
AGGGTGACCTAGCGGAGGCTCCCAACTTACTTCCAATGAAAGGCCTTTTTGTTACAAAATTTGAAAGCAAAGCAAATTGCCAATTACAAAATTACAAAGAAAAAAGTCCTCAATTGTGGTGGCTATTCTCTCTTTAGTGTTTCACTCAATTTGGAGTGCTTCTTAGTCCAATAGCTCTTAAGGTGGTTGGCCCCTTGCTTCTTGACTCAAATTCTTCAAGATATGGCACCAATCCTCCTTTCCAATTCCCTATATGGCAACTCACAAGCAAGGAAACAAAGAGACAAGCAATAACCAAAGACAAAAAAAAATGAAATGAAAGCTAAACCAATAGAGTTTTAACAAGACAAATTTCCAAGGATTATTCAACAATTAAAGCAATGAAAAGCACAAAAAGCAAGCTAGGACTCAAAGAGAAACCTAGAATGGCTCTAGAGTAGAGTAGAAAAACTCTAAAAAAAAAGACTCAAGAAACCTCTAGTTTTGGCACTTGTTTTCACAATAATGTTCAATTGAAATTTCAGAACTAGGATTGGTATAAAATATGCACCAATTATAGAACAAATTTTGAGCCAAAACAACAAGCACACTTTCCTTTCACTTTTCTTTTTTTTTTCCTGGACACTGATTTTTCTGCCAACTTGTGAGATTTTTATTATTTTTTTCTTTAGTCCAAATCGCTTGATTCTTTTTTTATAATTTTGGTCCAGATGTCTAGAAAATTCAGTAAAAGTTTCAGCTCAAAAAACGTAGTTACCAATTCCCAGTAATTTATACAAGTTCGTATGTTCAAGCTGCCAGCACCAGCGATTTCAGCCTAGAAATCAAGAGTAGTGTTTATGTTGCTTAAGGCTTGGATAGTTACAATTTGTGTTTGCTTATGCTCAATTATCTTGAATAACACAATTAAAGAGAGCTTAAGACTTATTTTGATTCACAAATCCAGCCACAACTCAGCACCACAACTCAACTTCATCATAGGCATCATGTAGGAAACTTAGAAAGCAAAAAAAAAAGTTCAAGAACAAGACTACTTCTAGGAATTGATTTAGAACATGTTATGAACTAAATAACATGCATGAATTAGACTCAAAATTCAAAAGATAGGCTAAGAATGACAAGAATACATGAACAAATGTATCTATAATTCAATCAACAAAATAAAATTCAACACAAACTTAGAACATAATGTGACAATTACTATGACTAAACATGACTCTAAGACAACATGGATTAAGTGATTTACACTTAGATTTTTGTGTTTTTTTTTCTAATCAATATTTTGGAACAAAATTTAGATCTAAAGGTTCAGAACAAGAATATTATGAATGAAAATTGATAGAACCTAAAATCAACACAAAAACAAGATTCAAGAGTAGATCTACAAAATTTGAACCATAGAAATGCAAGAACAAGTGTAGATCTAAGATTTAATCGGTTTATTTTTTTTTAATCTACTCTAAACAGCACCAAACCACAAGACAATGGAGGATATACATGGAGAATAAGATGAAGAACAAGGAATTAAAGAGAATTCACCGAACAAAAAGATAGAGGAAGCAAAAGAACATCACCTAGATGAAGATGCTCTGATACCACATGATGCAAGCTCCATTGGAGCTTGTAGGCCTAGGATCTTCTTCATCAATGGATTCCTTTGCTTCTTGGAAGATGAATGGCAGCGGAATGGAGAAAGGGAGAGAGAGAGGAGACGCCACTTCAAGGAGAAGATGAGTCTAGAAGAAGCTCACCACCATAGGAGGCCATGGATAAGAGCTTGGAGGAAGAATGAGATGAATGAAGGGAGAGGGAGAGAAGAGCACGAAATTTTGTGCTCTAAATGAGCTTTGAAATCTGAAGTTTAATATTCAAATCATCAAAGTTGAAAAAAATGCACACGCATGACCTCTATTTATAGCCTAAGTGTCACAAAAAATTGGAGGGAAATTCAAATTTCACTTGAATTTGAAATTGAATTTGTGGAGCCAAACTTTGGAGCCAAAATTTCACTAATTATGATTAGTGAATTTTAGTTATGGTTCAGCCCACTAATCCAAGATCAATTCCAAGATTCTCCACTAAGTGTGCTTAGGTGTCATGAGGCATGAAAAGCATGAAGGACATGCACAAAGTGTGACTATATGATGTGGCAATGGGGTGTAGTAAGCAAATGCTCACCTCCCCCTCTAAAATTTAATTGGATTGGGCTTCTACCAATTCAATTAAATTTATTTCCAACCACACACATCAAATATCCACTTAGTGCATGTAAAATTACAAAACTACCCCTAATACAAAAACTAGTCTAGGTGCCCTAAAATACAAGAGCTGAAAAATCCTATATTTCTAGGGTACCCTACCTACATTATGGAGCCCTAAATACAAGGCCCAAAAAAAATGAAACCTTAATCTAATATTTACAAAGATAAGTGGGCTCGTACTTAGCCCATGGGCCCGAAATCTACCCTAAGGCTCATAAGAACCCTAGGGCCTTCTCTTGCATCTCTGGCCCAATCTACTTGGAGTTTTTCTATCCAATGCCCTTGCGGAGTAGGATTGCATCAGTAACCCTCACCATTGAAAATGGGTGGTCTATGAATGGAATTTCCTTCAGGAAACAAAGGATTTGAAGAGGCCATGAATCTTGAAGTGGTTAGACTTTCTACAAGATACCTGCTCTGATACCACTTGTTGGATCAAGTGGCCTCAGAATAATTAAGAAGGGGGGGTTGAATTAATTATTCCCATACCTTTACTAATTAAAAATTTACTCTTCTAAGGCTTTTACTATGTTGTTAAGTAAATAAAGAGTAGAAAAGAAACTTAACCAAAAGTAAAAGCGGAAATTAAAATGCACAACGGAAATTAAAAGAGTATGGAAGAAGGAGACAAACACACAAGAGTTTTTATACTAGTTCGGCAACAACCGTGCCTACATCCAGTCCCCAAGCGACCTGCGGTCCTTGAGATTTCTTTTCAACCTTGTAAAAATCCTTTTACAAGAAAAGATCCACAAGGGATGTACCCTCCCTTGTTCTCTTTGAACAACCTAATGGATGTACCCTCCACTAGAACTGATCCACAAGAGATGTACCCTTTCTTGTTCTCAGTCAAACCCAAGTAGATGTATCCTCTACTTGTACCATAAAGGATGTACCCTCCAATGTGTTAAGACAAAGTTCTCAGGCGGTTAAACCTTTGAAACTTTGTGAATGGGGATACAAAAGAATTCTCAGGCGGTTAGTCCTTTGAAATCTTTTGTATATGGGAAAGGGAAGAATCAAAAGAATTCTCAGACTGTGTCATTTTGAATTCTTTGACAAGGGAGAAGGGAGACACAAAATAATTCAGGCGGTTAGTCCTTTGTTCTTTTGGAAAAGGGAGAAGAGAGACACAAAAAGAATTCAGGCGGTTAGTCCTTGGCGAATTCTTTTTGGCAAAGGGAGAAGGGATGAAAAGAATGAATAGCACAAGTTTTCAAGGTTTGGAAAACCGGAAAACTTTGGAAAGCTTTTGGCAAAAGGAAGAAGAAGAAGTTCAATGAGACTCAGAAATCAATTGGGAAAAGTTTGTTGTCTAAAGAATGAATTGGAAAGATAGATTGTTGAAATGCAAAACAAAGCCTTGCTTTTATAGACTCTTCATGTCTGGTCAAGAGAACCATTAGAAGAGTTATGACCTTTAGAAAAACTCAAAACCAATTTGAAAAAGTCAAAAACTATTTGAAGAGTTACATCTTTTGATTTATTTAGAAACTATCACTGGTAATCGATTACCAAATCAGTGTAATCGATTACACAAAGCTTTTTGTGAAAGGATGTGACTCTTCACATTTGAATTTGAATTTCAACGTTCAAACACACTGGTAATCGATTACCAAAACATTGTAATCGATTACAACATTTTGAAATCAATTGGAACGTTGTAAATTCAGTTGAAAGCTTTTTGAAAACCATTTTGCTACTGGTAATCGATTACAATAATCTGGTAATCGATTACCAGAGAGTAAAAACTCTTTGGTAAAAGGTTTTGAGAAAAATTCATGTGCTACTCAGTTTTTGAAAAACTTTTTAATACTTATCTTGATTAAGTCTTCTCTTGATTCTTGAATCTTGAGTCTTGAATCTTGATGTTGATTCTTGGAACTTGATTCTTGAAATCAAATTTCCTCTTTAACCTTGAAGTGTTCTTGATTCAATCTTGAATTCAGTCTTTGATTCTTGAGATCATCATCTTTGTTATCATAGCTTTTTGTCATCACCTTTGTTATCATCAAAACTTCTTTGAATCAATATTGATTCATCATGAAGCTTGCTTCTACAAATGGCACATCAAAACCCCCCATACTTAGCCTTTTGCACTCCTGGGCAAAATGAAATAAAGAACAAAATCCAAGGATATCAAAGAGAGACAAACAAAAACATTTACATATTTCCCAATGAACATCAAGGAATGAAAGGAATGGGTAACATCTAACATGAAAGGATCCAAAGAGTCAAGACATTCGTGAAAATCATCCAAGCAACCCAATCATGACAAAATAGTTAATCAGCACAATGATGAAAAGTGATAAAGCCTCACAAGATATACACTTTATCTCTCAAGTGTCTAGGCTACTGTTTACTCTCGAAGCACCCATGAAAACAAACACCCCATAGACTTCGCAAAATTCTAAAATTGACAAAAAAACTTGACAAACACATGCACATGAGGATCAAAAGGTCTTTAAAGGTTGTAATGGGGCCAAGGACAAGGTAGGGAAAAAAATATGGAATAAGTAGCTAAATCCCAATGGAATAGAGGAGCAATGGGGAATAAGTGGAAATTAAGCACAAGTAGTAAACCCAAACCCTCTAATATCAACAAAATCAATCAAGGCTCCCAAATCAAGTCCTCATAACAAGACCTCATTTATTCAACTTCACTTCTTTTCTTCTTCTTCTTTTTTATTTTTTGAATAGTACAAATTTGCAGAATTTGCAGCAACTGATTTTTTTTTTCATTTTTTTAAAAATAGTACGTATTTGAGGATTAAAGCAAGAACTAGGCAATATATATATATATATATACATCAAGCATGGCCAAAAATCATATCTTCTAATGAAACATACCCCCCCCCCCCCCCACACTTATTGCCAAAACAATTCAAAAGCTCCAAAATTCCTTAAGGGTAAGGTGATATCATGGTTTTTCACTTAAGGCTTGTAATGAGCTCAAAACAAAGAAAGGGGAACATAGGCTCAAAGGGGCTATCAAAGGAATTAATTCAGGGTAGGTCCATTTGGCTAGAGGCTTATAAGAACAAAATTGCCTAAATCATTTCCAAATATGCATGTGAATTAGGAAGCATCAACAAGAATCAAGCCAAGGCTATTGTGCAAGCAATCAATGGGCCAAAACACACCAAAAGATTATGATGATGGATGGCTCAAATTCTCACAAAGGTAAACTTATCACTTTCAAATTGAGCTTTCAAAACTATCATGACATGTAGAGGAAAAACAAGGATTTCTAATCACAAAATGTCAAGAGACTTTTATTTTCAGAACAATTACCCATTTCTTGAACATATCCTATAATTCAAAGAAAAATATGCAAAGTTGTACATGCAAACAGAATTGACCTAAAATATTAAACTAGAAACCCAACAAAACTAACAAATTTAACACAACTAACAAAACTAACAAAACTAGCAAAACCAAAACCAAAGAACACTCCCCCCCCCCCATACTTAAACAACACATTGTCCTCAATGTACCACAATTAAAAGATTAAAAGCAATTAAACCATCAAATAGAATCGGACAAATGTAATAAAAGTAAAGAAGGAGATAGGAAAAGAAAAACTCCCTAAGTCATGGTGGAGGAAGAGTAGGGTGGAGTAAGGAAGTCTCTTCCACCACTACGTCCACTAAAGAAGGGTTTGTGAGGAATGGCTTAAGTCGGTGTCCATTTACCTTGAAGCTCTTGTTTGTGGAGTCGCTTTTGATATCAACTATACCATAAGGAAAAACATTAGTAACAACAAAAGGACCAATCCACTTAGACCTCAACATACCACTCATGGGTCCAAGCTTAGAATTATACAATAACACTTTTTGCCCAACCATGAAGTCCTTCTTAATTATCATGCTATCATGGAACTTCTTGGTCTTTTCTTTGTAGAACTTGGCATTCTCATACGCTTCTAGGTGGATCTCATCTAACTCACTCAGTTGCAACTTTCTTTCCTCACCAGCTTGATCCATAGAGAAGTTGCAGGTCTTCACTGCCCAATATGCTTTGTGCTCAATCTCCACTGGAAGATGACATGCCTTTCCAAAGACAACCCGATAAGGAGACATTCCTATGGGTGCTTTGTAGGCAGTCCTATGTGCCCAAAGAGCATCATCTAGCCTGGTACTCCAATCTTTCCTGCTTGGCTACACAATCTTCTCTAAAATTCTCTTGATCTCCCTGTTAGAAGTTTCTGCCCGTCCATTGGTTTGGGGGTGGTATGGTGTGGATACCTTGTGTACAACCCCGTACCTTTTAAGCAAGGCATGCATTGATTTGTTGCAAAATGGATTCCTTGATCACTAACGATTGCTTTAGGTACTCCAAACCTGCAAAACAGATTAGATCTCACAAAATCTACAACAACCTTAGCATCATTAGTTCTAGTGGGCTTGGCTTCCACCCATTTTGAAACATAATCAACTACAAGAAGAATGTAAACATAACCAAAAGATACAGGAAAAGGGCCCATGAAATCTATACCCCAGACATCAAACACCTCACAGAATAGCATAGGTTGCTGAGGCATTTGTTGTTGCCATGTAAGTGCACTTCCTTCTCTCTGACATTGCTCACAAGTGCTACAAATCTTCCACGCATCTTTAAAGATGGTGGGCCAATAAAAGCCACAGTCAAGCACTTTGCGATTTGTTCTTTCAACACCCAAATGACCTCCCGGTGCGGAAGAATGACAGAACTGTAGGACTGAGTCAGTCTCATGATCTGGAATGCATCGTCTAATGACCTGATCATTGCACAATTTCCACAAGTAGGGGTCATCCCAAATAAAATGCTTAGCATCACTTTTAATTTTATCTTTTTGAGCCTTAGATGCTAAGGGAGGAAAAATAGAAGCAACTAAATAATTGACAATGTTAGCAAACCAGGGAGTAAAAAGAGAATCAGAAATACTATACAATATATATAAATGATCATCCGGGAAATCATCCCGAATGGGTGAGTCCTCATCCGACACATGTTCAATCCGACTCAAATGATCAACAACTAAATTTTGTGCTCCGCTCCTATCACGGATCTCCAAGTCAAATTCTTGGAGCCAGAGCATCCATCGGATCAACCTAGGCTTTGAATCTGCCTTCTACAACAAGTACTTTAAAGTTGCATGGTCAGTATAAACAATAATGCGAGTACAATGCAAATAAGAACGAATTTTTTCAAGAGCAAAAACTATGGCTAGTAGCTTTTTCTCAGTAGTAGTATAATTTGCTTGCGCAGCATCTAAAGTCCTAGAAGCATAGTATATCACCCTAGGCAATTTATCAATTTTCTGAGCAAGGACAGCCCCCAATGCATAATTTGATGCATCACACATAAGCTCAAAAGGGGCTGTCCAGTCAGGTGCCTGGATGATGGGGGTGGTAGTCAGTGCTCTTTTGAGGCAATCAAAAGCCTCTTTGCATTTATCATTAAAGTCAAACTCCACCTCCTTTTGCAACAAGTTGGACAGTGGAAGGGCTACTTTGCTAAAATCTCTTATAAAGCGCCTGTAGAATCTTGCATGACCAAGAATAGATCGCACCTCTCACATGCAAGAGGGGTAAGGCAATTGTGAAATAACAGAATTTTTTTGCAGGATCTACTTCAATGCCCTTATTGGAAATAATGTGGCCTAAAACTATACCTTGCTCAACCATAAAATGACATTTTTCAAAATTTAGAACAAGGTTAGTTTCAGTGCATCTATTCAAAACCTTTTCCAGACTATCCAAACAATCATCAAAAGAGGATCCATATACAGTGAAATCATCCATAAACACCTCTATGCAATTTTCTAAGAAATCACTAAAAATACTAATTATGCACCGCTGAAAGGTACCAGGGGCACTGCACAGGCCGAAAGGCATCCTCCTATAGGCAAAAGTGCCGAAGGGGCAGGTGAATGTGGTCTTTTCCTGATCCTTAGGAGCAATAGTGATTTGCATATAACCAGAAAAACCATCAAGGAAACAGTAGTGAGATTTACCTGCCAGGCGTTCAAGCATTTGGTCAAAGAATGGCAGCGGAAAATGGTCCTTTTTGGTAACCTGGTTCAGCCTCCTATAGTCGATGCAGACTCTCCAACTGTTCTGCACTCGAGTAGGAATCAACTCCTTCTTCTCATTTTTTATCACGGTGAGGCCGGTTTTCTTCGGGACTACCTGGACGGGACTCACCCATTGGCTGTCAGAGATAGGATAAATGATTCCAGCTTGCAAAAGCTTGGTTACCTACTTCTTCACTACATCAAGAATCACCGGGTTGAGTATTCTTTGTGGCTGTCTTACTGGTTTAGCCTCGTCCTCTAAATTTATCCGATGCGTACATGTGGATGGGCTAATAGCAGGAATGTCCGCCAGGGTCCAGCCTATAGCCTTCGCATGCTTCTTGAGAACAAATAATAGCTTCTCCTCTTGCTCATCAGCAAGGGAGGCAGATATAATTACTGGAAAACTTTTGCTATCATCCAAGTAAGCATATTTTAAATTTGATGGCAAAGGCTTCAATTCTGGTGTGGGCGGCTAGATAGTGGTAGAAAGAGATGGTTTCTCATCCTATACCTCATAAACAAAGTTAGAGGTATGTGTACTTCCTGAAACATGGTTAGTTCAATCTGACTCTATAAAATCAATCTCCAGAGGTAAAACATCACTAGACATGTAATCATTATCAAATTCAGATTCACTCTAAGCATCAAATTCAGACATATGATCAAGTGCAAATTCAAATTCAATGCATGAAGAGTGACAGGCATGCAGATTAGAATGAAGATCAGTCATGTATTCATCAACAATATGGTCAATTATTTCAACACAAAATACAGAAAGATCTTCAGATGGGTGTTTCATAGCATCAAGAATATTAAAATGAACAGTTATATCACCAAACTCCATAGATAGTGTGCCTGCATATACATCTATCTTAGTTCTAGCAGTTTTCATAAAAGGTCTGCCTAGAATGATGGGAACTGATCCTTTAGAAAATGCCTCCTCCATATTTAAAATATAAAAATCAACAGGGAAAATCAGCTCACGAACTCTAACTAAGACATCCTCTATGAAACCATCAGGATAGGTAACACTTCTATTCGCTAAATGAATTACCACATCAGTTGACTGCAAAGGACCTAGAGATAGAGAATTAAAAATAGACAGAGGCATAACACTAACAGAAGCTCCTAAATCTAGCATGGCATTGTCAAACTTACTGTTCCCTATAATACAAGGTATGCTGAATGTACCTGGATCTTTACATTTTTTAGGGATTTGGGAAACAGATTTACCAATCAATGTAGAGACATTTCTGCCCATACTAATTCTTTCACCTCCTTTAAGCTTCCGCTTATTAGTGCACAGCTCCTTCAAGAATTTAGCATATCTTGGAATTTGCTTTATTGCATCCAGCAGAGGTATGTTTACCTCTACTTTTCTAAATGTTTCCAAGATCTCCTTCTCTGCCTCTTCCATTTTTTTGTTAGAAATTACTTTTGGAGGGAATGGAAGAGGGATATGCTGCTTCTCTTTAGATTCACCTGCATAGAAATTGTTAGGTAACTTACTCTTTAAATTGTTGTCATCATCTTTTTCTGGAGTAGAGTGAGGTTGGGCAGGTTCATTTGCGGATGAGGAAGATGCTACTGGTTGAGGTCCTTGACACTGCTTTCCTGACCTCAATGTAATGGCACTCACATTTTTGGGATTCTGGACAGATTGAGAAGGTAATCGATCAGAATTATGAGACTGTTGTTGATTTAACTATGTAGCCAACTGTCCCATCTGATTAGTTAAGCTTTGAATGGAGGCTCTGGTCTCTTGTTGAAACTGCATGTTTTGCATAGTCATTTGCCTCACAAGTTCTTCAAGGGAAGGTTGCGGAGGGGCCTCAACTGTTTGTTGTTTCTGGGGCTGTTGCTATTGTTGTTGTTGGATTGGTGGAGGAACGTATGGTCTGCTTGGGCCAACAGCATTTTGAAAACAAGTGACCACACTAAGGACTCAAATCTGATACCCGGAGCAAAAGTTATGGTCGTTTGATACCCGGAGCAAAAGTTATGGCCGTTTGAAGTTTTGACAAAAATCAAATTTGCTACTTTTTTGGAACTTTCAAATCTAACCAAACTAAGGGCTAAAGCTATTTTTCCTGCAAAATATGGATCAAAAGAAGTGACCACAAAAAAATTCAGCCAAAAATAACAACTCTAGCTACCAAAACAAAAAATCCTAATTAATTCAACAAGGGTGGTCTCTAAAATCCGTCGCTAAGGGATTTCCACTACTATCCTGTTTTCCAGTTCAACAAAAGTGGTCGCTGGATCTATCACAAAGCACTATTCACAGCAAAACACAAAAACTAAAATAAGGGAAGCGCTGAACAGAAAAACTAAAACAAAACACGACACTAAACAAAATAATAAGACTCTAAACAACACTAACACACACACGAAAGCATAAAACAACTAAACATAAAACACGAACCACTAGATATTATGAACCTTTGGACACTGCTCCCTGGCAACGGCGCCAAATTTGATCGAGGCCATACCCAAATCAAATAAACATTAAAATGCAGTAACTAGGAAGTGATCCTAGGTCGTTTCCCAACAAGCAACGATAAACCAAATGTTCATAACAAATAATAGGAAAATAGTAAGGAATTGGGGGGGGGGGGGTTGTTTGCTTTTGTAAATTAAACAGCGAATAGATGTGAATTATAAAATATCCGAATTAAAACACGTTGCTTCCCCTTGATTCACAAGCAAGTCTCTTATCCTAGGTTACGAGAGTTTATCCTTTATCAGTTTAACCACTTAATCCAACCCTAAATTAAATTACTAAGCGAAATTTAACATAAGGCATTCATTATGTGATTAAGCAACACATACACCAATTAATCATAAACGATCATTAAGCATGAACGTAATTAGGCGCAGAGACAATTAATCAAGCACTAAGCATGCATGAATTAATAGCAACAAATTCAGAATAATTAGTGAAGAGGAAAAACTGAACAGAATTTAATAGTAATAATAGAACCTCAAAGAGAACTGCGCTTGATCCTTAAGAGAAAGCAACGCTGGAGACTTAGCCTTCCATTAATCAATAGAGAACAAAATTATAGATTGAAGAATGGAATTTTATTGCTAAAACGAAAATTCAAAACTGGAATTGCAAAACGAAAAAGTATCTAAGAAAACCCTAAAACTAAAAATGAAAATAAGAGAGAGAGAAAAGAGAGAGAGAGAGAGAGCCTAAACTAGAACCTTGGTGTTGTTATATAGTTTTTCAGCCCCAAAGCTTACAAATCTGTTTTAAATCCAAACCCATAAATAAAATAAAATCAAATCTAGATAAGATAAGATCTAGATGAAATAATATCTAGATGAGATCAAATCAAAATAATATCTAGATAAGATAAGATAAGATCTAATTTTGTAGAATAAAATAGTTTTCCCTCTTCAAGTTCAAGCCCAATTCTGGATTCAAGCCCAATGCTTCATTAATTCCTGAAATTAGATTAAAAACATCAAATTAGCTGAATGGGCCCAAATAATAAATCTGCCTAATTAATTTGGCAATTAAGACTAATCAGTACTTAAAATGGTGCAAAAAGGGTTAAGAAATAGGAGGAAATAATGGCACATCACACTGCTTAGCGATCCCTTTAGGCTACTTCAGAGCCTTCTGCACCAGTGGTAAACCTACCCTCACCTCAGCCTGCAGCAGACCCCTCCACTCCTCTTCTACAGATGCCAGAGGACCCAACTACACCAGTCCTTGCTGTGGACACTTCTCCTCCCATTACTCCAGTTCTTCAGCTAACAGATGAGGAGGATGGTCAAACATAGGATATACAGGACTAGTCACAGGAATTTTGATTCTTGATGATACTTTTTGCTTCTTGATTTATTATTATAATTTTTGGTTTTCGTACAGTATTTTCTTTATGTCTACATATACTGCTATCTTATTTATGGGTAATTAGTTTGCTCATCCTAAAGCATTTTGAACAGTTTGACTTGTTTTTTTATGACATGGCAGGGAAACACTTTTATCTTTTTATGAAAATGGGTGTATGTCTGTATTTTGAATTGAGTGCATGATTTTGATGGAGTTTGTGTTTCTTTTCATGAGTTTGAACAAATATGCATGCTAGACAAAGAAAGAACAAGAATGTGAACTTGCAATTAGAATTGTTAGTCAGTAGACAAATTGATTGAGAAAGAAAAGCTTGAACCAAAACCAGTGAGAATGTGACCTTACTCTGTGAGTGAACGACTAGCTATGAGTGATAATCTTTGCATAAATCTCTGAATTTTAAAATGAAATGTATAAATGAGGACATGATGATGGTCATGATTGTACATACACAAGCTCTTTTGACCAAACAGCTTACCTTGAATGATAATTGCATCCTTTGCTCCCTTTTTGAGCTGAATGATATTGTCAAAAATTTAAACCCTGAACTTAAATAATTATCTCCTGATACCTTGCTTAGATTTTAGGAGAGCATATGGTTCAAGGAAAATTTACTCTAAATTTGTGGGAGGGAAGTCAATTAGAATGAAACGAAAAAGGTTAAGCATCAGCACACACAACAAATAAGTTGTATGTTAAAAGCAAAAGGGAAAAGAGAAAGAAAAGAATAAATTATGTTGTTACAATAAGGTCAAAAGAAACTTGAGAGGAAAAGATAGTGAGAAAGCTACTTGTATAAGACAAGACCATTGGGATAAGTCAAGGATGTGTGCTCTCTTAGAATCTAAGCCTTTGAATCCTTGAAAAACCAATGAATTTTTGTAGCCAAGCCTCACTACAAACCTGAGAAAGTCCTTTTGATTCTGTTTATACATTTATGACTTTATGGCATGAGATGAAATTCAAAGATTGGACCTCTTTCTAGTTGTTATTAATGAATAGCTTAAACACTTGTGCTTGAGTGAAACAGTATCCGTGAGACTGTGATTTAAGCTACTTTCCTTTATATTTTTCTTATGCCTAACTTCATCTATCTATTCAGGTTACATTTTATTCTTCTCTTTTGGATAACTGCATACCTTGTGAAAGACAAGTGATGAGGGCATTTTACTCTATTCTCTTATCATGCAATCAATAACTTTGTAGCATACACCTTTATACATAGTCACTGCATGTCATTGTCACTTGAGGACAAGTGAGCTATTCTCTTTTTGCTTGAGGACAAGAAAAACTGTAAATTTGGGGGAGTTGTTAGTCGGTGAAAATGACTAACTTTTGTGTATAAAACTTGTATAAATTGTATCAAACTATCCCAATTTATGGTTATTTTGTAATTTTATAAGTATTTTTCTATTAAGTATAGGTAATAAATACTTAGTATTTTCATTTTGTGTGTTTAATAATCATTTTCTCACAATTTCAGGTTAATTAGGCAAATTTTGGAAAAGGTTGTTTTCACCTTCTCACTAAGCCAATCTATTGGCTTAGCGAGAGTCCGCTAAGCGCAACACTCCTGGGCTAAGCGTGAGGAAGACTCTGGAAGAAGATGAGTTGTACAGGTTCGCTAAGCGCGCCACTTTAGTTCATCCGCTAAGCGAGAAAGTCGCGCTAAGCCAAAAATCACTAACGTGCACTAAGCGGTCCATACATGCGCTAAGCACACGTGCACGAACAAGGCCACCTATTTAAGCTTGAAATCAGATTTTGTGAAGAGAGTTTGGACTGGGATTCAGAGCTTTGCATGTCTAGGGTTTCTACAGAGAGAAAGGTCCAAGTTCCATAGAATTTTGAGAGATTTTGCTGTGTGAAGATCTGCAGAGACCAGAGCTTGAAGCAAAAGCTGGTTTGAGAGCTTGAGATGAGTTTATGAGTGATTGTGAGATCCTAGAGGTGAAGGAGACATCCTCACCACTTGTATTTTTGCAATCTTTCATCTTGTTCTTCTCTTTCTTGTTAAGAAGGCTTCCTAGTATGGAAAGCTAAATCCTCTATTGGATCTTCCCTGTAGGTACCTGATGTGAATATATTTCTATCTATTTATTGATGTTTTGTGTGTTCTTTGTGCTATCTGTTTTTCATTCCAGTATGTCTTTACCTTGATCACGTAGATGCATGCTTTGTTAGGGTCATTCAATAGTGGAAACTAGTCTGACTCTAAAGTCCTTGATAGTGCAGGGCTGAGTTGTCGTGCTTTCACGAGGAATCAGGGTGCGATAAGTTAGTTGAGTATGTGTGTCTTAATGCGGTCTTTGTTGAGTTTAGTCTTACAAGAGGAATTTGCGGATGATGCTTGATCAGGATTAGGCTAAACTATCATGAGGAATCGGGGTTTAGTATCTCAGGAGACACCATAAGAACACATGAGCATTGTTAGATAGAGAATATCTTTTTAGCATCAGGCACTTATTAGGAAGACCAACGTGTCCTCTACTTGTTTTTACACATCATTTCTCTCGCGTTATTTTCTTTCTTTTTGCACATATAGTTTATACACTTATTCATATTCACACTTACTTTTACACACTAGACACCTATTTGCTGAAATAGCTTACCAAATAACACAAGTTCCCCGAGTGTTCAATACTCGGTTCTTACCATTTTATACTACTTGTGCGATCTGGTGCACTTGCCAGAAGGCGAACAATTATCAACAATGATGGGTAAATATTAGGAAATAGAATTAAGTTAGGACTGGAAATAACAATAGGGGGGACAAGACATTGTAGTAAAGTTGATTAATTTCCACAACTAGTAGGCAGTGTTTGATGTAAGCTCCATTGGAGCTTGTAGGCCTAGGATCTTCTTCATCAATGGATTCCTTTGCTTATTGGAAGATGAATGGCAGCAGAATAGAGAAGGAAGAGAGAGAGGAGACGCCACTTCAAGGAGAAGATGAGTCTAGAAGAAGCTCAATACCATAAGAGGCCATGGATAAGAGCTTGGAGGAAGAAGGAGATGAATGAAGGGAGAGGAAGAGAAGAACACGACATTTTATGCTCTAAAAGAGCTTTGAAATCTGAAGTTTAATTTTCAAATGATCAAAGTTAAAAAAAATGCACACACATGACCTCTATTTATAGCCTATGTCACACAAAATTGGAGGGAAATTTGAATTTCAATTCAAATTTTACTTGAATTTGAAATTGAATTTGTGGAGCCAAACTTTGGAGCCAAAATTTCACTAATTATGATTAGTGAATTTTAGATATGTGATGCAATCCTACCCCCCAAGGGTATTGGATAGAAGACTCCAAGAGGCTTGGGCTAGAGCTACTAAAGAAGGCCCTAGGGTTCTCATGAACCTTAGGGTAGATTTTTGAGCCCATGGGTCAAGGTTGGATCCATAGGTTTTTGAGCCCATAGGTTTTTCCTTCTTTTGGGCCTTGTATTTTGACCATTCTAGTAGTATAGGGTTTTAGCCTTGTATTTTAGGGCATTTTGAGTAGTCTTTGTAGTAGGGACGTCTTTTTTTTTTTTGTATTTTCATGTATTTTGTCAAGGAGGTGAGCTTAGTTTTTAGATGGGTGTGTGTAGCTGAGCTCTAGCTTCTTAAGGAGGTGAGCTTAGTTTTTAGATGGGTGTGTGTAGCTAAGCTCTAGCTTCTCAAGGAAGCTTCTCAAGGAGGTGAGCTTAGTTTTTGGATGGGTGTGTGTAGCTAAGCTCTAGCTTCTCAAGAAAGTTTTCTCAAAGAAGCTTCTCAAGGAAGTTTTCTTAAGAAAGCATCTCAAGGAAGCTACCTAGTCTATAAATAGAAGCATGTGTAACACTTGTTGTAACTTTGATGAATGAAAGTCTTATGAGACACACTTCAAAGTTCAACTTCTCTCCCTCTTTTATTCCTTCAATTTCGTGCTCCCCCCTTCTCTCTTTCTTTTCCTCCATTGAAGCATCATCTCCAAGCTTCTTATCCAAGGCTCATCTTGGTGGTGAAGCTCCTTCTTCCATGGCTTATTCCTTAATGGATGGCGCCTCCTCTCACCTCTTTTCCTTTGTCTTCCGCTGCATCTCCATGGTGGAAAATCACCATTAAAGGACACCATTGAAGCTCAAAGATCCAGCCTCCATAGAAGCCCCACAAGCAAGCTTCCATCAAGTGGTAATCAGAGCACAAGAGCTTCAAGTTGGTGCTCCTTAAACCTCCATTAATTTTTTTTGCTTTACCTTCTCTTCCATTATTGTTTCTTCATTTTTCTCCATGTATCTCCTCACATGTCTTGTGCTAAATGTTGTTAACATGATTATTTAGAGTTTCCACCGATTAAACTTGCTATAAAAGCTAGATTTGATTTTCAATGGTTCAAATTTCTTGTTCTTGTTCTTGAACCATGAATTGTGTTGAGTTTAGGTTCCTTTGAGTTTTGCCATGTTATTTTTTGTGGCTGAAACCTAAACCATAAAATTCTTACAAAAATATTAAAGTAGAAGAAAACCTCAAAAATCTAGAGTGGCTTGTTCACCTATCGTAGTTTGTCATAGAAGTCATGTCTAGTCATGAAACTTGTCACATAAGATTTCTTATGTTGTGCTGAATTTTATTTTCTTGTTTCTTTGTCTAACTCATTTGTTCATGAGTGTATGAAATTCTTTTAGCCTATTGTTTGATTTGAGTCAAATATTTCATGTTAATTAGTCCTTAACATGTTCACGCAAAATTCTTAGAGAGTCTTTGATTGTGAACCTTTTCTTGAACATTTAGGTTTCCTTGTGATTGTGTCTATTGTGAATTTGAGTTTTGGTGATTGAATTGCTGGCTGAAATGTTGATCCTAAGTGAATATTGAACTCCTAAAACTGTGGTAAACAATCCTAGTGAGTTCAACATACATAGGAAGGTTGAAAGTAAGCCCAAGGCAATCAATATACCATGCTTAAAAAAAAAAAATCGCTGGTGCTGGCAGCTTGGACATACAAACTTGTAAAAATTACTGAGAATTGGTTACTTCGAATTTTGAGCTGAAATGTTTTACTGAATTTTCTAGACATCTGGAAAAAAGGTAGAAAAAAAGAAACAAGTGATTTGGATAAAAGGAAAAAAATAAGAAAAATGACACAAGTTGGCTGAAAAATCAGTATCCAGGAAAAAAACAGTGAAAGGGAAGTGTGCTTGTTATTTTGGCTCAAAATTTATTCTATAATTGGTGCCTATGTTATACCAATCTTAGTTCCGAAATTTCAATTGAAAATTACGGCGAAAAAAAGTGCCAAAGCTAGAGGTTTGTTGAGTCTTTTTTTTTTTTGGTTTTTTACTCTACTCTAGAGTCATTCTAAGTTTCTCTTTGAGCCCTAGCTTGCTTCTATGTCCTTTTCATTGCTTTAATTGTTGAATAATCCTTGAAAAATTGTCTTGTTAAAACTCCATTGGTTTTGTTTTCATTTCATTTTTTTTGGTCTTTGGTTGTTGCTTGTCTCTTTGTTTCCTTGTTTGTGGGTTGCCAAATAGGGAATTGGAAGGAGGATTGGTGCCATCCCTTGAAGAATTTGAGTCAAGAAGCAAGGGGCCAACCACCTTAAGAGCTATTGGACTAAGAAGCACTCCAAATTGAGTGAATCACCAAAGAGAGAACAACCACCAAAATTGAGGACCGTTTTGTAATTTTTTAATTTACAATTTACTTACCTTCATTGCTTTCAAGTTTTGTAACAAAAAGGCCTTTCATTGGAAGTGTGTTGGGAGCCTCCAATAGGTTACCAAACTTCCATTTATGTGTAATAATTTTAGGAATTTTTTCCTTAGGATAGTGAGTGTTTTGTTAGGAACCTTGAATGTGGTCATCCAAACACTCTTAGGATTCGCCTAGTTTACATTTCTTGCTTACTTTCATAGCTTATTTCCTTTACCTTCCATTGTCAAACCGCCTAGATAGCTTTCCTTTTACCAATTAGTTTTTTTACCTTATCTTTCACACCTCTTTTAGTGTTTATTTTGCCTAGTTTCAACCATAGTTTCTTTTACCTTTTGTTTTCAAACCTCCAACAAGAAACAACCACAACTTAGGAACGACCATGAGTCATCATTCATCTAGTGTTAATGGCGAGGGTACTAGTCATAAAGACCCTTTATCTAGAATCTTAGATGAGTTGAGTTCCCTCAAGTTATGGAAAGAAAAACAAGAGAGAAAAGAAAAAGGAAAAAAAAAGAGTGGAAGAAATAAGTCAAGATGAAAGAAAGAAAATAAGAGAGGAAGAAAGACGAAAAATAATGAAAGAAATAAAAAGAGAAAAACATGTCTCCTATAGTAATCATAACTCTTGCAAGAGCCTAAGTGAAGAACTTCGTGACTATTACGAAGGAAGGCATAGGTCACATCTTAGACCTCACTCCCATAGAAGAGAAAAGGAAAGAAAGCCTCAAGAGGCTAACATTAACCTCTCATACTTCCATGGGAAGGACAATGTAGAGGCTAACTTAGATTGGAAAATAAAGGTAGAGCAACAACTTAAAAAGAAGTCTACTTCAAAATCTTATGGCTCTCACTCTTATCCAAAGAAAGACCAAGGTCAAGGCATCTTAGGGGTGACACCTTCTAAGCCCAAAGATGATAAGGGGAAGAAAATAGAAAAGCAAGCCCCTAAGGCTAGTATGCAAGAGAAAACTAGCTCTATAAAATGCTTTAAATGTCTTGGAAGAAGACACATTACTTCTCAATGCCCCACCACAAAAACCATGATTATGAGGGGCCAAGAAATTTATAGTAGTCAAGATGAGGCTACTACTTCACCTTCCTCTAGTGAAAGTGAAGAAGCAAAAGGGGAAGAATCTAGTGAAGAAATCTACCCCCAAGAAGAAGGACAACCATTAGTGGTTAAATAGAAGTGTAAGGAGGTAAGTGTCTCCTCCAAGAGTTTAGCTAAGAAGGAAACTCATTTTACAATAAAGACAAACATTAAAGAAAATTTCCCTCTTAGACAACCTCCACATTTTCTCTTTTGTAAAAAGGCACTTGTTAGCACTGCCACACCTCTTGGGCTTGAGGCTATTCCTCAAGTAAAGGAGTTGTTGGATGAAGGTTTGGTCGTAAGAGCTTAAATCCTTGTGCTTTGTTAGTGCCCAAAATAGGTATTATTAGGCACCAAATCCCTACAATAAGCGATATGATGAATTTGTTGAGTGTTGCAACCCTCTTTTGTAAAATCAGTCATACACCCAACGTCTTCATGATTCATGTACATAGGGACTCATTAGGTAGGTTTGTTCTTATTTTTGGTTTCAATACAAACTTAGGTGCTCATATGGGACACCTTTGGTTTGTCATATTTTTTTTGTAGGAATAATCAACATAAAAATACAGAAAAAGGTACGCTTTATTGCATTACTTTCCTTAATTTTTTAAATAGTGATCAAGGGGTTCCCAAGGACCCTAAAAGAATAAAGATCATTCCGGATTGGCCCACTCCACCAAGTATAAGGGAAATCTGGGGCTGCCATGACTTAACAAACTTTTACAAAAGGTTTGCCCCATATTTTTCTATACTTGTAGCACCACTCATTGAGTTGGTGAGGAACCATGTTCCCTCATGGGAAGATGTCCATGAAAGGAGTTTTCAGACCTTACCCTACTCTAACATACCCAACACCACTAATACACATGTTTTTATTCTTTTTACAGGTATCAAGGGAAAAAGCCCAGAGTATGAAGAACCTCAGGATTTGAGGTCAAATCCTTTCCAAGGTGGAGGGGATGATGCAATCCTACCCCCCAAGGGTATTGGATAGAAGACTCCAAGAGGCTTGGGCTAGAGCTACTAAAGAAGGCCCTAGGGTTCTCATGAACCTTAGGGTAGATTTTTGAGCCCATGGGTCAAGGTTGGATCGAGTCTTCTTTGTAAATATTAGAATAGGTTTTTCCTTCTTTTGGGCCTTGTATTTTGATCATTCTAGTAGTATAGGATTTTAGCCTTGTATTTCAGGGCATTTTGAGTAGTCTTTGTAGTAGGGACTTTTTTTTCTATTTTTATGTATTTTGTCAAGGAGGTGAGCTTAGTTTTTAGATGGGTGTCGCAACGTGCCCTTTTGAGGGCGAGCGAGGGCGAGGCTCACGGGTGCGCTTTCCAAAGGAGGAAAGATGCGTGGAGTCGCCACCAACGTTTATTTGTGGAAAACGTTGGAAAAACCGAAGGAAACCGGTCAAAAGGAAAATTCTAAGTTCGGGAGTTGTATTTACGCTTGAGGAAGGTATTAGCATCTCTCACGTTTGTCTCAAAGGACAACAGCCTATTTTTTAGATTTGTGGAAATTGTGTTACCTTAACTTTTATTTCTTTTTTATTTTTTTGAGGTCGACAAAAGCGGGGCTTTTGCTCCTATGTACCCTCCTTTGGAGAGGAAATCAGACCTACGTAGTTCTTTCTTAAGCGTGAATCAAGCGATTCTTTTTACTTGAGAGGTGATCATTTTAAGGCGTTGGACCTTAAAAATGATCCATTTTACTTGGTAAGAAACTGAAATGATAAATTTTCAAAACCCTATTTTTGTGGACGAGCTTGACTAGGCGAGTTGATTTTAGCCTTAGTTTCACTTTAGTTATTAGTCAATTCAATTAAGAATGAGAAATCCCAAAGAGAAAACGTCCGATTGATTTTTCGCTTTATTTTACTAAAAGGGTATTTTTTGATTATTATATTATTATTTTACCTCTTTTTTTATTTCCAACGTGGTTACGGCACGACTGAACGGTCGGAATTCATTTTAACCAAAATTAACGGATGATACAATTCAAACGATCGGTGGAAATTTATTTTATTTTTAGATTAGGCGAGAAATGGCTTAAATAAATGGCTTAAGCACGTCAAAAGGGGGTATAAAAAGTGAATGAAAACGACAATAAAAATACATGAAACAAAATGCGGACCACCGCGGGTACATAGAATGAATTGAAAGGCTCGGTTTGAGGTACTTACCCGTTGAAGACTGAAGAAAACGAAGAACGAATGATAAATGTTGAAGAACAGTCGAGAATCTTCGCGTAATTACTCACGGAAACGTTACGGAAGCGCCTCGGCTTGGATTTTCTTCACGAAAATAATTTTCCTCAGCAATTTCGAGAGAATGAGAAATGCCAAGAAGGCTGAACCCTTTTCTTCTTCACTCCTCCCCCTATTTATAGCAAAATAGGGGAGGAGCTTACCACCCAGCTCGCCCAGGCGAGCAAGGTTGCTTCCTTCAAAAGCAACAGCCTTCTGAAGGAAGGATCTGGAAGGGCCAAGTGGGCCAGATTGCTATTCGTACCCCCCTTTTACTAAATGCACCCCCTTCTACTTTTTTGGTAATTCTTTTTCCGTAACGTTACGAAACTTCACGAATTTCGTAACGATACTTATTTTCCTTCCGCAAGGTTACGAATCCTTACGGATTATGTATTTACTCTTTTTTAGCTTTCGAAGAAGTTACGGAAACTCACGGATTACGCAAAAACACCTCTTTTCGATTTCCGCCACATTACGGAAATTCACGGATCGCGTAAGCCTGCAACCTTTTGATTTCTGACACGTCTCGGGACTTCATTTTTTGTGCAACAAAGGACGCCAAGTATCTCAAAGCGGCTAACCAAAGGTTGCATGTCATCAAGTAATAATCCCCGGAGGAAATTAGGGTATGACAGTTGCCCCTCTTTACTTACCTTTTATCGGAGATAAGAGGAAAGCAAAGATAAGACACTGATTTTGTCCGTCCTGCCCTTTCTGTGATGACGACTCTCGTCTCTACTCCTTCTTCTTTTCTGCACAACACAAAACAAAATACAAACAACAACAAGAACAACAAACTATACATATACACATTCGGGAAAGGAAACAATCGGGAACATAACAAAGATCATATTTTCCAGTCAAGAGGATCCGCCCTTGACGATGAAAAACTCTGCAGAATGGAGGATTGCACTAGAGGGACCTCACTAGTCACTCATGAAGCATAGCTCCAAACTCTTAGGTGGAGGACGCATGAACGAAAACGCAATTCATGAGGCTCCGAAAAAAGGGGTTGAGAATGGAGAATTGCACTAAGCAATCACTACGCATAGCTCCAAACTCGAAGGTGGAGGACACATGAACGAAAACGCAATTCATGGGGCTCCGAAAAAGGTTAAGAATGGAGAATTGCACTAAGCAATCACTACGCATAGCTCCAAACTCGAAGGTGGAGGACACATCAACGAAAACGCAATTCATGGGGCTCCGAAAAAGGTTGAGAATGGAGAATTGCACTAAGCAATCACTACGCATAGCTCCAAACTCGAAGGTGGAGGACACAGGAACGAAAACGCAATTCATGGGGCTCCGAAAAAGGTTCAGAATGGAGAATTGCACTAAGCAATCACTACGCATAGCTCCAAACTCGAAGGTGGATGACACATGAACGAAAACGCAATTCATGGGGCTCCGAAAAAGGTTGAGAATGGAGAATTGCACTAAGCATCACTACGCATAGCTCCAAACACGAAGGTGGAGGACACATGAACGAAAACGCAATTCATGGGGCTCCGAAAAAGGTTGAGAATGGAGAATTGCACTAAGCAATCACTACGCATAGCTCCAAACTCGAAGGTGGAGGGCACATGAACGAAAACGCAATTCATGGGGCACCGAAAAAGGTTGAGAATGGAGAATTGCACTAAGCAATCACTACGCATAGCTCCAAACTCGAAGGTGGAGGACACATGAACGAAAACGCAATTCATGGGGCTCCGAAAAAGGTTGAGAATGGAGAATTGCACTAAGCAATCACTACGCATAGCTCCAAACTCGAAGGTGGAGGACAGATGAACGAAAACGCAATTCATGGAGCTCCGAAAAAGGTTGAGAATGGAGAATTACACTAGGCAATCACTACGCATAGCTCCAAACTCGATGGTGGAGGACACATGAACGAAAACGAAATTCATGGGGCTCCGAAAAAGGTTGAGAATGGAGAATTGCACTAAGCAATCACTACACATGGCCCCAAACACGAAGGTGGAGGACACATGAACGAAAACGCAATTCATGGGCTCCGAAAAAGGGTGGAGAATGGAGAATTGCACTAAGCAATCACTACGCATAGCTCCAAACTCGAAAGGTGGAGGACACATGAACGAAAACGCAATTCATGGGGCTCCGAAAAAGGGGTTGAGAATGGAGAATTGCACTAAGCAATCACTACGCATGGCTCCAAACTCGAAGGTGGAGGAGGCATGAACGAAAACTCAATTCATGGGGTTCCGAAAAAAGCTTGAGAATGGAGAATTGCACTAAGAAATCACTACGCAAAGCTTCAAACTCGAAGGTGGAGGACACATGAACGAAAACGCAATTCATGGGCTCCGAAAAAGGGTGGAGAATGGAGAATTGCACTAAGCAATCACTACGCATGGCTCCAAACTCGAAGGTGGAGGACACATGAACGAAAACGCAATTCATGGGGCTCCGAAAAAGGGGTTGAGAATGGAGAATTGCACTAAGCAATCACTACGCATGGCTCCACACTCGAAGGTGGAGGACGCATGAACGAAAACTCAATTCATGGCTCTCCGAAAAAGGTTGAGAATGAAGAATTGCACTAAGAAATCACTACGCAAAGCTTCAAACTCGAAGGTGGAGGACACATGAACGAAAATTCAATTCATGGGGCTCCGAAAAAGGTTGAGAATGGAGAATTGCACTAAGCAATCACTACGCATAGCTCCAAACTCGAAGGTGGAGGACACATGAACGAAAACGCAATTCATGGGGCTCCGAAAAAGGTTGAGAATGGAGAATTGCACTAAGCAATCACTACGCATAGCTCCAAACTCGAAGGTGGAGGACACATGAACGAAAACGCAATTCATGGAGCTCCGAAAAAGGTTGAGAATGGAGAATTACACTAGGCAATCACTACGCATAGCTCCAAACTCGATGGTGGGGGACACATGAACGAAAACGAAATTCATGGGGCTCCGAAAAAGGGGTTGAGAATGGAGAATTGCACTAAGCAATCACTACGCATGGCTCCAAACTCGAAGGTGGAGGACGCATGAACGAAAACTCAATTCATGGGGCTCCGAAAAAGCTTGAGAATGGAGAATTTCACTAAGAAATCACTACGCAAAGCCTCAAACTCGAAGGTGGAGGACACATGAACGAAAACGCAATTCATGGTCTCCGAAAAAGGGTGGAGAATGGACAATTGCACTAAGCAATCACTACGCATGGCTCCAAACTCGAACGTGGAGGACACATGAACGAAAACGCAATTCATGGGGCTCCGAAAAAGGGGTTGAGAATGCAGAATTGCACTAAGCAATCACTACGCATAGCTCCAAACTCGAAGGTGGAGGACACATGAACGAAAACGCAATTCATGGAGCTCCGAAAAAGGTTGAGAATGGAGAATTACACTAGGCAATCACTACGCATAGCTCCAAACTCGATGGTGGAGGACACATGAACGAAAACGAAATTCATGGGGCTCCGAAAAAGGTTGAGAATGGAGAATTGCACTAAGCAATCACTACACATGGCCCCAAACACGAAGGTGGAGGACACATGAACGAAAACGCAATTCATGGGCTCCGAAAAAGGGTGGAGAATGGAGAATTGCACTAAGCAATCACTACGCATAGCTCCAAACTCGAAGGTGGAGGACACATGAACGAAAACGCAATTCATGGGGCTCCGAAAAAGGGGTTGAGAATGGAGAATTGCACTAAGCAATCACTACGCATGGCTCCAAACTCGAAGGTGGAGGACGCATGAACGAAAACTCAATTCATGGGGCTCCGAAAAAGCTTGAGAATGGAGAATTGCACTAAGAAATCACTACGCAAAGCCTCAAACTCGAAGGTGGAGGACACATGAACGAAAACGCAATTCATGGGCTCCGAAAAAGGGTGGAGAATGGAGAATTGCACTAAGCATTCACTACGCATGGCTCCAAACTCGAAGGTGGAGGACACATGAACGAAAACTCAATTCATGGGGCTCCGAAAAAGGGGTTGAGAATGGAGAATTGCACTAAGCAATCACTACGCATGGCTCCACACTCGAAGGTGGAGGACGCATGAACGAAGTCCCGTCGCGACATGCGCCGTCGTCAAAAAAG
>NC_038250.2:23071653-23073106 GCF_000004515.6 Glycine max
GGCTCTCCAAAAAAGCTTGAGACTGAAGAATTGCTCTAAGAAATCACTACACAAAGCTTCAAACTCGAAGGTGGGGGACACATGAAAGAAAACTCAATTCATGGGGCTCCGAAAAAGGTTGAGAATGGAGAATTGCACTAAGCAATCATTACGCATAGCTCCAAACTTGAAGGTGGAGGACACATGAACGAAAACGCAATTCATGGGGCTCCGAAAAAGGTTGAGAATGGAGAATTGCACTAAGCAATCACTACGCATAGCTCCAAACTCGAAGGTGGAGGACAGATGAACGAAAACGCAATTCATGGCGCTCCAAAAAAGGTTGAGAATGGAGAATTACACTAGGCAATCACTACGCATAGCTCCACACTCGAGGGTGGAGGACACATGAACGAAAACGAAATTCATGGGGCTCCGAAAAAGGTTGAGAATGGAGAATTGCACTAAGCAATCACTACACATGGCCCCAAACACGAAGGTGGAGGACACATGAACGAAAACGCAATTCATGGGTTCCGAAAAAGGGTGGAGAATGGAGAATTGCACTAAGCAATCACTACGCATAGCTCCAAACTCGAAGGTGGAGGACACATGAACGAAAACGCAATTCATGGGGCTCCGAAAAAGGGGTTGAGAATGGAGAATTGCACTAAGCAATCACTACGCATGGCTCCAAACTCGAAGGTGGAGGACGCATGAACGAAAACTCAATTCATGGGGCTCCGAAAAAGCTTGAGAATGGAGAATTTCACTAAGAAATCACTACGCAAAGCCTCAAACTCGAAGGTGGAGGACACATGAACGAAAATTCAATTCATGGGTCTCCGAAAAAGGTTGAGAATGGAGAATTGCACTAAGCAATCACTACGCATAGCTCCAAACTCGAAGGTGGAGGACACATGAACGAAAACGCAATTCATGGGGCTCCGAAAAAGGTTGAGAATGGAGAATTGCACTAAGCAATCACTACGCATAGCTCCAAACTCGAAGGTGGAGGACGCATGAACGAAAACGCAATTCATGGGGCTCCAAAAAAGGTTGAGAATGGAGAATTACACTAGGCAATCACTACGTATAGCTCCAAACTCGATGGTGGAGGACACATGAACGAAAACGAAATTAATGGGGCTCCGAAAAAGGTTT
This sequence comes from Glycine max, assembly GCF_000004515.6. NCBI lineage: Eukaryota > Viridiplantae > Streptophyta > Magnoliopsida > Fabales > Fabaceae > Glycine > Glycine max. The sequence continues at coordinate 23,072,797 of NC_038250.2, forward strand.
AGATTGGAGAATTGCACTAAGCAATCACTACGCATAGCCCCAAACACGAAGGTGGAGGACACATGAACGAAAATGCAATTCATGGGGCTCCGAAAAAGGTTGAGAATGGAGAATTGCACTAAGCAATCACTACGCATAGCTCCACACTCGAAGGTGGAGGACAGATGAACGAAAACGCAATTCATGGAGCTCCGAAAAAGGTTGAGAATGGAGAATTCACTAGGCAATCACTAAGCATAGCTCCAAACTCGATGGTGGAGGACACATGAACGAAAACCGAAATTCATGGGGCTCGAAAAAGGTTGAGAAT
>NC_038250.2:23094935-23096368 GCF_000004515.6 Glycine max
CGGTACCTGCTCAATAAATCCTAGTAGTTATAGCTGTCAATCACTATGCATAGCTCCAAACTCGAAGGTGGAGGACACATGAACGAAAACGCAATTCATGGGGCTTCGAAAAAGGTTGAGAATGGAGAATTGCACTAAGCAATCACTACGCATGGCTCCAAACTCGAAGGTGGAGGACACATGAACGAAAACACAATTCATGGGGCTCCGAAAAAGGTTGAGAATGGAGAATTGCACTAAGCAATCACTACGCATGGCTCCAAACTCGAAGGTGGAGGACACATGAACGAAAATGCAATTCATGGGGCTCCGAAAAAGGTTGAGAATGGAGAATTGCACTAAGCAATCACTACGCATAACTCCAAACTCGAAGGTGGAGGACACATGAACGAAAACGCAATTCATGGGGCTCCGAAAAAGGTGGAGAATGGAGAATTGCACTAAGCAATCACTACGCATAGCTCCAAACTCGAAGGTGGAGGACACATGAATGAAAATGCAATTCATGGGGCTCCGAAAAAGGTTGAGAATGGAGAATTGCACTAAGCAATCACTATGCATAGCTCCAAACTCAAAGGTGGAGGACACATGAACGAAAACGCTATTCATGGGGCTTCGAAAAAGGGTTGAGAATGGAGAATTGCACTAAGCAATCACTACGCATAGATCCAAACTCGCAGGTGGAGGACACATGAACGAAAACACAATTCATGTGGCTCCGAAAAAGGTCGAGAATGGATAATTGCACTAAGCAATCACTACGCATGGCTCCAAACTCGAAGGTGGAGGACACATGAACGAAAACGCAATTCATGGGCTCCGAAAAAGGGTTGAGAATGGAGAATTGCACTAAGCAATCACTACGCATAGCTCCAAACTCGAAGGTGGAGGACACATGAACGAAAACGCAATTCATGGGCTCCGAAAAAGGGTTGAGAATGGAGAATTGCACTAAGCAATCACTACGCATGGCTCCACACTCGAAGGTGGAGGACACATGAACGAAAACGCAATTCATGGGGCTCCGAAAAAGGGGTTGAGAATGGAGAATTGCACTAAGCAATCACTACGCATGGCTCCAATCTAGAAGGTGGAGGACGCATGAACGAAAACTCAATTTATGGGGCTCCGAAAAAGGTTGAGAATGGAGAATTGCACTAAGCAATCACTACGCATTGCTTCAAACTCGAAGGTGGAGGACACATGAACGAAAACGCAATTCATGGGGCTCTGAAAAAGGTTGAGAATGGAGTATTTCACTAAGCAATCACTACGCATAGCCCCAAACACGAAGGTGGAGGACCCATGACCGAAAACGCAATTCATGGGGCTTCGAAAAAGGGTTGAGAATGGAGAATTGCACTAAGCAATCACTACGCATGGCTCCACACTCGAAGGTGGAGGACGCATGAACGAAAACTCAATTCATGGGG
>NC_038250.2:23096520-23097286 GCF_000004515.6 Glycine max
AGCTCCAATCTCGAAGGTGGAGACACATAACGAAAAACACAATTAATGGGGTCCGAAAAAGATTGAGATGGAGATTTCCTTAAGCAATAACACAGCAAGGCTCAACTTGAAGGTGGAGGACACATGAACGACAATTCATTCATGGGGGCTCGGAAAAAAGTTGAAGAATGGAGAATTGCACTAAGCAATCACTACGCATAGCCCCAAACACGAAGGGGGAGGACCCATGAAAGAAAACGCAATTCATGGGGCTCCGAAAAAGGTTGAGAATGGAGAATTGCACTAAGCAATCACTACGCATAGCTCCAAACTCGAAGGTGGAGGACACATGAACGAAAACGCAATTCATGGGGCTCCGAAAAAGGTTGAGAATGGAGAATTGAACTAAGTAATCACTACGCATAGCTCCAAACTCGAAGGTGGAGGACACATGAAAGAAAACGCAATTCATGGGGCTCCGAAAAAGGGGTTGAGAATGGAGAATTGCACTAAGCAATCACTACGCATGGCTCCAAACTCGAAGGTGGAGGACGCATGAACGAAAACTCAATTCATGGGGCTCCGAAAAAGCTTGAGAATGGAGAATTGCACTAAGAAATCAATACGCAAAGCTTCAAACTCGAAGGTGGAGGACACATGAACGAAAACGCAATTCATGGGCTCCGAAAAAGGTTTAGAATGGAGAATTGCACTAAGCAATCACTACGCCTCTTCCCAACTCGAAGGTGGAGGACACATGAACGAAAACGCAATTCATGGGGCTCCG
>NC_038250.2:23097913-23098225 GCF_000004515.6 Glycine max
GGAGAATTGCACTAAGAAATCACTACGCATAGCTCCTAACTCGAAGGTGGAGGACACATGTACGAAAACGCAATTCATGGGCCTCCGAAAAAGGGGTTGAGAATGGAGAATTGCACTAAGCAATCACTACGCATGGCTCCAAACTCGAAGGTGGAGGACATATGAACGAAAACTCAATTCATGGGGCTCCGAAAAAGCTTGAGAATGGAGAATTGCACAAAGCAATCACTACGCATGGCTCCAAAGTCAAAGGTGGAAAACACATGAACTAAAACGCAATTCATGGGGCTCCGAAAAAGGGGTTGAGAATGG